>NC_086321.1:53954891-54254891 GCF_036172605.1 Pelobates fuscus | reverse complement strand
TGACGGTCAGGATTAGTTGGCTATGTGCCTCCATGTAAGTTGCTCCCGGTGTCGCTTATGTGTGGGGCCGTCAGTGTCGCATGTGCGCACTCTGCTGCTGCAGTGTTTTTCTTGGTATAGTGTTTTGGAGTTCCGTGGGTCGGGATGTGTGCTCTTGTCTCCTGGATAGTGGGATCAATTCCACTAAGGGGACGTCGGTCCCCCTGGCTGCGGTTTGGGGCGTCAGGCAGGAGGCGTCGGTGGTTTGGAGGGGCGTTGTGGGTTTCGGCTGCGCTACCCATGGGCTCTCCTGGGTACGCTGGGCGTTGCCTATTGGGGTTGCCCTTGGGACTGTATGGGGTTCCTGCTGGGCCTCCTTTAACGCTGGCTTGTGCAATTGTAGCGGTACTTACCTTATCCGGGGGCCGGCCGCGGTCCTCTCTTCAAGCCGCGCGCGGTCCTGCGGCTGCACGAGCCGCGCGTGGCTCATCCGACTGCTCTAACAGGAAGGCGGGCAGTGACCGCGAGAAGCGGTCACGTGTCCCGCCTGCAGCTAAGAGCGCGCCGCGAATATCGGGCGCGCTCTTAAAGAGACAGTGGGAGCCTAAATTGCAAAAAGGCTCCCATTGGCTCCTGTCATGCCAATCACCCCATACACTTACCTGTTGGGGGAGTGGAAGTGACAGGAGCCAATCACGTTAGTTTGAAGGCTACTTATACTTACCCTTTTCCCTCAGTTCCTTGCCCTATCGTGGTTTCTGCTACAGTTCCCTTTAGTGCTTGTTGTATTCAGTTGTGTTTCTCTGTACTTGACCTTGGCTTTGTATTCTGACTTCGTTTTCGCTTTATCCTTGTCTGTACTGTTTGCCGGCTTGCTGATTCCTGTGTACCAGACCCCGGCTAGTTCTCGTTTACGCTGTCTCTTTGTGCCCTTGACCTCGGATCGCTCCTGACTCTGTACTTCTCCTTTACGTCGAGTCCGGCCACTCTAAGGTCCGGTAGACGTATCTCTCCTCTGTGCTGTCTTCTGTTTTGCTGGATCCTGCGTGTAGGGGTATATACTCGTTACATTACGATAGGGCCATGGACCCCGCAGATGTAGCTCAACAGATGGCGACCCATGAGGCTAGATTTGTAGAGCAGGATCACCGTATGGATCAAATAGCTCAGGCTCTCCAGACGCTCTTAGCTAGAACCATTCCAGCAACCGCATCTAACCCTCCTACACCCCTGCTTCCTGAAGTATCGACTATGCCTAATGCTGCAGCACATTTAACGCCTCCTCCTAGGTATGGAGGGGATTCTAAGACATGCAGAGGGTTCATTAACCAAATAGAGTTTCATTTTGAAATGTATCCACGTTCATTTCCCACAGAGAGGTCCAAAGTTGGGTTCTTTATGCACCAACTTACCGACAAAGCACTTGAATGGGCAAACCCTCTTTGGGAGGCTAATGGACCTATGGTGCATAACTTTCACAGTTTCCTAACAGCTTTTCGCAGAACTTTTGACACTATGAAAAGGTCTAAGAATGCTGCTAGAGCATTAATGAGGGTTAAACAGGGTTCTAGGTCTGTGGCTGATTACGCTATACAGTTTCGTACCCTTGCCTCACAGGTCGATTGGACCAATAATGGGTTAACTACTGCCTTCATGGAAGGCTTATCAGATTCTATATTGGATGAGGTAGCGGCTAAGGAACTTCCTGTTGCCTTAGAGGACCTTATTGACTACCTCATCGATATAGATAATAGGATTCGGGACAGGCTCTATACCAAGAACAGGAATAGACATTTTGTTACGCCTATTCACCCCAGAGTTAATCCACCGGAGAGTGTAAAAGTATCTGAAGAGGAGCCAATGCAATTAGGGGTTGCCAAACTCTCTGATAATGAAAAATTACATAGGAGAAGAGAGGGACTCTGCCTATATTGTGGTAGGAGAGAACATATGGTAAAGGAGTGTCCTCTGCTCCCGGAAAACTCTCGCACCTAAGACCTTATAGGGGACTGGCCTTGGGTGTGATTTCTAAGTCTCCTACATTGCCTCCTAACCGACTGCTTCTCCCTGTTTCTTTACATATGGGAGAGAGTTGTATAGTTGAAAATATATACGCCCTGGTTGACTCTGGGGCAGCTGAGAATTTTATAGACTCTGGTTTTGTAAAGAAAAACAATATTCCCATCAGGGAGAAGGAGATACCCTTGGCCGTTGAGGCCATAGATGGTAGACCATTGATATCTCCTGTTGTTACTCACGAGACTGCACCGCTACACATGTACACAGGGGTTCTACACTATGAAACCATTCGGTTCCAGGTCATCACCTCTCCCTCTTCACAGTTGGTATTAGGGTATCCATGGTTACGTGCCCACAATCCCATTTTTGACTGGGAGACAGGGCAGATAAAATCATGGAGTGAAGCCTGCCATGAGTCATGTACTATTGAAGTCACGCCTGTGAATTCTATTAACGTTCCTACTGTTCCTCCTTTATCTACGGCTATACCCTCTCAGTATTTAACTTTAAAGACTGTCTTTGATAAAAGAGAGGCTGACAAATTACCGCCTCACAGACCCTACGATTGTGCTATTGATTTGTTGCCTGGTACTATACCTCCCAAGGGCAGGGTGTACCCCCTATCGGTTCAAGAAAACCGTGTCATGGAGGAGTACATTAAAGAATCATTAGAAAAGGGATTTATTAGGAGATCCTCTTCTCCGGCTGGAGCGGGGTTCTTCTTTGTATCGAAGAAAGAAGGTGATTTAAGACCTTGCATTGATTATAGAGGTCTTAATAAAATCACCATCAAAAATGCTTACCCTATACCGTTAATAACAGAATTGTTTGACAGGCTCAAACATGCTACGGTATTCACCAAATTAGATCTTAGAGGAGCATACAATTTGATACGCATAAAAAAGGACCACGAATGGAAGACAGCCTTTAACACTCGGTCAGGTCATTATGAGTATACCGTCATGCCATTTGGGCTTTGCAATGCCCCAGCAGTGTTCCAAGAATTTATTAATGATGTCTTAAGGGACTTTATTCACTCATTTGTTATTGTGTACTTGGATGACATTTTAATATATTCTACAGACATTCACACTCATCACAGACATGTTACAACAGTTCTGAAGACCCTTCTTGCTAATGGTCTTTATTGCAAATTAGAAAAATGTCTATTCGACCAATCCGAGGTCCAGTTTTTAGGGTATTTGATTTCCGCTGAGGGTTTTCGGATGGATCCCCAGAAGCTCGCTGCGGTCATAGAATGGCCTCTGCCGCAAGGTCTGAAAGCCATCCAGCGTTTTCTGGGTTTTTCTAATTATTATAGACGTTTTATCAAAGGTTTTTCGTCTATAGTAGCGCCTATTACTCGTATGACTAAAAAGGATGGCAATACACGTGTCTGGTCTACTGAGGCACTTCAGGCTTTTGACTTTCTTAAGACTACGTTCGCCTCTGCCCCTATTTTACAGCATCCTGTCCCCTCATTGCCATATATACTTGAGGTTGATGCTTCCGATATAGGGGTAGGTGCTGTCTTATCCCAAAGAGAGTCTCCTGACAAGCCATTGCATCCTTGTGGCTTCTTTTCTAAACAAATGTCCAAAGCAGAAAGGAATTATGATGTGGGTAATCGCGAACTCCTTGCTATCATTTTAGCACTCAAAGAATGGAGACATTTGTTAGAAGGCACTAAGGATCCCATCCTCATATTTACGGATCATAAGAACCTGTCCTACCTTAGCGAAGCTAAAAGATTGTCTTCCAGGCAGGCTAGGTGGTCACTGTTCTTGTCTCATTTTAATTATATAATAACCTATAGGCCAGGTGACCGGAACACTAAAGCGGACGCTCTGTCCAGACAATTCGAGACTATTGACAAACAGGAGATTGATGTCACTCCTGTCATTCCCCCAGACAGGATAATAGCAACTACTATATTGTCTATTTCCTCGTCCCTCTTGCAGGCCATACAAGCGAAACAGAGCATGGCACCTAGCGAGAGGCCTAATGATAAATTGTTCGTTGACGTTCCCGAGAGACGGGATATTCGGTCACTGTATCACGATACTAAGACTGCTGGACATCCTGGTATTTCCAAAACAGTGTCAGCCGTATCTCGGTATTTCTGGTGGGATACCTTACGTAAGGATGTTACTGACTATATAAGTGCTTGTTCTACTTGTGCATGTATGAAAACCTCTCGTAGAGTTCCTTGTGGGCTGTTGCATCCGTTACCCGTTCCCGAGAGACCTTGGTCTAATCTATCAATGGATTTTATTGTTGAATTACCCCCTTCGAATGGTAACACAGTCATCCTAATGATAGTAGATCGGTTTTCCAAAATGGCTCACTTTGTGTCTCTTCGCAAGTTGCCCACTTCCAAGGAACTGGCTCTTATCTTCGCTAAAGAAGTGTTTCGATTACATGGTATTCCCTTATCTATTGTATCCGATAGGGGTAGCCAATTTATTTCCAGGTTCTGGAAAGCCTTTTGTTCGGAGATGGGTATTTCCCTCTCATTTTCTTCCGCTTACCATCCCCAGTCTAATGGAGCTGCTGAACGTGCCAACCAGTCTCTGGAGCAGTACCTCCGTTGTTTTGTGTCTCACCATCAGGACAATTGGTCTGACCTGCTTCCTTGGGCTGAATTTGCTCGGAATAATGCCACTCATGATTCTTCCGGCAAAAGCCCTTTTTACGTTGTCTATGGCCAGCATCCCGTTGTTCTTCCGGCTGCATTCTCCTCACAGGGCATGCCAGTTCTGGATGAGCATTTGGCTGGTTTGCGTAATACTTGGGAGCAGGTTCAGCGTTCTTTGGTGGACTCTGCTGCCCGCCAGAAGGCTCAGGCTGACAAGCATCGCAGAGCGGCTCCTTCCTATGTTGTGGGGGACAGGGTTTTGCTTTCCACACGGAATATTCGCCTCCGGGTGCCTTCTATGAAATTGGCTCCCCGCTTCATTGGCCCTTATCGCATTATACATAAGGTTAATCCCGTTTCTTATGCCTTGGGTCTGCCTAAGAATCTGCGTATACCCAATGTATTTCACACCTCGTTGTTGAAGCCTTACGTACGCAACCGCTATACCCGGCATACTCCCCCTCCCCCTCCTGTCTCTGTGGAGGGTCATGAGGAGTTCGAAGTGTCTGCTGTTATTGACTCTCGTTTCCTCAGGGGTCGGCTTCAGTACTTGGTACATTGGAAGGGTTATGGGCCTGAGGAGCGCAGTTGGATTTCTGCGGATGCTGTTCATGCTCCCCGCCTTGTACTTTCTTTCCATTCGCGTTTTCCTGCCAGGCCTGGTCCTGCCCGCCCGGAGGGCGTGTCCTCAGGGGGGGGTACTGTAGCGGTACTTACCTTATCCGGGGGCCGGCCGCGGTCCTCTCTTCAAGCCGCGCGCGGTCCTGCGGCTGCACGAGCCGCGCGTGGCTCATCCGACTGCTCTAACAGGAAGGCGGGCAGTGACCGCGAGAAGCGGTCACGTGTCCTGCCTGCAGCTAAGAGCGCGCCGCGAATCTCGGGCGCGCTCTTAAAGAGACAGTGGGAGCCTAAATTGCAAAAAGGCTCCCATTGGCTCCTGTCATGCCAATCACCCCATACACTTACCTGTTGGGGGAGTGGAAGTGACAGGAGCCAATCACGTTAGTTTGCAGGCTACTTATACTTACCCTTTTCCCTCAGTTCCTTGCCCTATCGTGGTTTCTGCTACAGTTCCCTTTAGTGCTTGTTGTATTCAGTTGTGTTTCTCCGTACTTGACCTTGGCTTTGTATTCTGACTTCGTTTTCGCTTTATCCTTGTCTGTACTGTTTGCCGGCTTGCTGATTCCTGTGTACCAGATTCGGCTAGTTCTCGTTTACGCTGTCTCTTTGTGCCCTTGACCTCGGATCGCTCCTGACTCTGTACTTCTCCTTTACGTCGAGTCCGGCCACTCTAAGGTCCGGTAGACGTATCTCTCCTCTGTGCTGTCTTCTGTTTTGCTGGATCCTGCGTGTAGGGGTATATACTCGTTACAGCAATCTGGCCCCCTGTGTCCTTTCCGCTGGCTTCCAACTGTTTTGCCGCCGCAGCAGGTTTTTGGGGTTTTGGGCCATTTGGGCTCTCGGTGGTGTGCTGCCTCTTGCCCAATACGCTGGCTCTGGCGGACTCTGGTGTTCTTGGAGGTCCCCCTTTCTGGTAGCATGGCAGGCATGGGGTACCCAGCTCATGAACGAGTGGGTAGGTTTTTTCCTTGGGGACCATCATGGGGGGGGTGCTGGCTGTCTTTATCGTGTGTCGATAACCGCTTCCCCGGTGGTGCTCTGGTACTCTGGTTGCGGTTCCTGTAGCAAGTGTGTTAAAAAATGATAAGCTTAGAGTCATGTCTACAAATGCTCGCAGTTTAGGGAATAAGATCCATGAACTTGTGGCAATAATGGCAACTGATAGTGTAGATTTAGTCGCTGTTACTGAGACATGGTATAATGAGAAAAATGACTGGGACATAGCAATACCAGGGTACTCTTTATATAGAAAAGACAGGGAAGGCAAGAAAGGGGGAGGGGTGGCCCTGTATGTAAAGAATAGCATAAAATCTAGCCTAATAAAGGTTAGTGAGGCGAACATAGAGTCAGTTTGGGTTACGTTAGAATTTGGTAATCACACAGTAACTCGTGTAGGTGTGATTTATAGGCCCCCAGGACAAATTGAAGAGTTAGATAATCTACTAGTTGAAGAAATAGCTAAAATGACAATGAAGGGGGAAGTTATCATCATGGGTGACTTTAATCTTCCTGATATAAATTGGAAAACAAAAATAGCTACTTGTGCCAGGAGCACACATATTCTAAACTCCCTACTGGGATTGTCTCTAAAACAAGTCGTTGAGGAGCCAACTCGTAAAGAGGCCATACTAGATTTAGTGTTAACAAATGGAGATTTGGTATCAGATATTACTGTAGGTGAAAGTTTAGGATCCAGTGATCATCAGTCAGTGTGGTTTAATATAAGAACAGTGACTGAGTCACACCACACAAAAACAAAAGTTTTAGACTTTAGAAAAACAGACTTTTCCAAAATTAGAATATGTGTAAAGGAGTCATTATCAGACTGGAGCAATTTAAATGGAGTCCAAAAGAAATGGGATTATTTAAAAGTTGCACTACTGAAGGCAACAGAAAATTGCATTAGGCTTGTCAGTAAAAGCAAAAAATTCAAGAAACCACTGTGGTACTCCACAGATGTAGCCAAAATAGTAAAAAACAAAAAGTTAGCATTTAGTAATTATAAAAAAACCCAGAGTGAGGAAGACAGAATGACCTATAAGATTAGGCAGAAAGAGGCTAAGCAAGTTATAAGAGCTTCCAAATCACACACAGAAGAGAAAATAGCACAGTCAGTAAAAAAGGGGGACAAAACCTTTTTTAGATACATAAATGAGAAAAGAAAAGTAAAACAAGGATTAGTTAGATTAAAAACAAAAGAAGGAAGGTATGTAGATGAGGATAAAGGTCTAGCTGACTGCCTCAATGAATATTTTTGTTCGGTATTTACAGATGAAAATGAAGGAAAGGGACCTCAGTTAAGAAAAAGGATAAATGAGTCATTTATTACACGTGAGTTTACAGAGGAAGATGTTCTATTTCAACTGTCAAAAGTAAAGACAAATAAGTCAATGGGACCTGATGGAATACACCCAAAGCTATTAAAAGAGCTTAGTGGTGTACTAGCAAAACCATTAACAGATTTATTTAACCAATCATTGATAACAGGAGTAGTCCCAGAAGATTGGAAGTTAGCGAATGTTGTGCCCATTCACAAGAAAGGTAATAGGGAGGAGTCGGGCAACTATAGGCCAGTAAGCCTAACTTCAGTAGTGGGGAAAGTGATGGAAACCATGTTAAAGGATAGGATTGTTGAACATCTAAAAACACATGGATTTCAAGATCAGAGACAACATGGGTTTACTTCAGGGAGATCATGCCAAACTAATCTTATTGATTTTTTTGATTGGGTAACTAAAATTATAGATCAGGGTGGTGCAGTAGACATTGCTTACCTCGATTTCAGTAAGGCTTTTGACACTGTTGCACATAGAAGGCTTATCAACAAACTACAATCTTTGAGTTTGGATTCCAATATTGTTGAATGGGTAAGGCAGTGGCTGAGTGACAGGCAACAGAGGGTTGTAGTCAATGTATTTTTGAAGTATATTCGAAGCTTGGGCTTGTCACCAGTGGGGTACCTCAGGGATCTGTACTTGGACCCATTCTCTTTAATATTTTTATTAGTGATATTGCAGAAGGTCTTGATGGTAAGGTGTGTCTTTTTGCGGATGATACTAAGATATGTAACAGGGTTGATGTTCCAGGAGGGATAAGCCAAATGGAAAATGATTTAGGTAGACTAGAAAAATGGTCAGAGTTGTGGCAACTGACATTTAATGTGGATAAGTGCAAGATAATGCATCTTGGACGTAAAAACCCAAGGGCAGAGTACAGAATATTTGATAGAGTCCTAACCTCAACATCTGAGGAAAGGGATTTAGGGGTGATTATTTCTGATGACTTAAAGGTAGGCAGACAATGTAATAGAGCAGCAGGAAATGCTAGCAGAATGCTTGGTTGTATAGGGAGAGGTATTAGCAGTAGAAAGAGGGAAGTGCTCATGCCATTGTACAGAACACTGGTGAGACCTCACTTGGAGTACTGTACACAGTACTGGAGACCCTATCTTCAGAAGGATATTGATACCTTAGAGAGAGTTCAAAGAAGGGCTACTAAACTGGTTCATGGATTGCAGGATAAAACTTACCAGGAAAGGTTAAAGGATCTTAACATGTATAGCATGGAGGAAAGACGAGACAGGGGGGATATGATAGAAACATTTAAATACATAAAGGGAATCAACACAGTAAAGGAGGAGACTATATTTAAAAGAAGAAAAACTACCACAACAAGAGGACATAGTCTTAAATTAGAGGGACAAAGGTTTAAAAATAATATCAGGAAGTATTACTTTACTGAGAGGGTAGTGGATGCATGGAATAGCCTTCCAGCTGAAGTGGTAGAGGTTAACACAGTAAAGGAGTTTAAGCATGCGTGGGATAGGCATAAGGCTATCCTAACTATAAGATAAGGCCAGGGACTAATGAAAGTATTTAGAAAACTGGGCAGACTAGATGGGCCGAATGGTTCTTATCTGCCGTCACATTCTATGTTTCTATGTTTCTATGTTCCTGGCTCGGAGTGGCTTGGGCTAGGGGCGGCTGGTCCAGGTTTTTTTTTTTTTGCCGGTTATTACCATTGTGTTTGCCGATGCTCTGCCTTGTTCATTATAGGGCGCGGTGTCGATTTATATGGCGGTGGAGGGGTGGTCGCTTGGTCCACCGGTCTGATGAGACTGGTCCGTGGGTTGATCTCTGCGGCGGCGTGGTGGCCCGCTCCAGTAAGGTGGGAGTGATTGGGACGTATGAGAATGTTTCTTTGTGGGTTCCGGGATGGGACTGCTCATCTACATGTTTGGTTACGGGGTTGGGGGCGATTTCTGCGATTGGCTGGGGTCGGCTTCCCGTTCATGTTACGGTAGCCGGCAAGTGGGTGGAATTCTTAGATGTTGCGGGGTTGACTTTCTGCATCCTCCTGAGGTAGAGGGAATGCACGGGGTTATGGTTGGGCTCCTTCCATGCTGTAATGGGTTCCAGGATAGTCTGAGTTATACCGTTCGATCGGGGACAGTGCAGGGTTCCGTCCTTTGCCTGTTTTTCATTGGGAATGCTGTTCAGTCCCCTGGATTATTCAGCCTTCTCACCCTGTTTGGTTCTAGGAGATTGGGTTTTTCACCCCCGCGTCCATTTAGTCGTGGTGTTCCTCTTGGGGGCTCGATTTCCTGGATAAGGATGGTGGGGAATTCAAGGGGCATTTATTTTGGTTGGGGGCGGCTACGGACGCCGCCAGGCTGGGCGTGCCTGCGCCAATGGTTCAGAGGGCTCGAATGGGGGGAGTCAGGGTGGTGGGTTCCTTGGGTTCGCCTTGCTGGTCTCTGACTGGATGTATCTCCGCGGTACGGTCCCCCCTCCACCCTGGACTGGGGAGGGTGGGATGTTCGTGTGTAATTTGGGCCAGGAGGCGAGGGCGGGTGGTTGGATCTTCCACCTTTGGGAGCGGAGGTTCGGTGGTCTGGCACCGTATACGTGAAGGGGGTGTGGCTCCTCCTCATACGAGGTCAGCTGTTCCGCCTCATGGGGTACCAGGGGTTTTGTCATCCCTGGGTGGCATGACATGGGTCAGTAACGGTTTCGGACTTGGGTGCTCTTCAATATGGACATGTTCCGCATTATGTTTCTTCCCCAAGGTTCTCGGGGGCTATCGCCCTTTCCTTTTGGCAGTGCGCCCCGCAGGTGAGTGCCCTGGTGCGCTGCGGTCGGTCATTGACTGGATGTGTTTCTGGGTTTGTCGTGGCCATGAATATAATAATAAAAAAAATAAATAAATAAATAAAATAAAAAATGAAAAAATTCTTTTTTTTAGATTTCCAGTTCGCCTTTTGGGTTTGGCCGGAGGTGGCCTAGTTATCTCGAGGGAAGGGTGCGCTTGCTGGAGGTCGGACTTGACCTCTGTTACTCTAGCGCTGCGTGAAGTGGTGGAACAGGCCATGGCTGGTTGTGGTGGGGTCCCCCGCTGATTTTAGGCGTAAAACAGCGGGGTTGTGGCGGGGGTATGTCCTTGCCAATTGAGTTTGAGGTTACGTTTAAGTAGATGGAATGAGATGAACAAGTTTTTTAAGGTCTCAAACCTCCCCTGCTCTAAAGGTTTAACTTTAGGTTGCCTGAGGTCTCGTGCCCATCGAGCGTGGATAAGGTCGGCTGATGGCAGGCATTGGAAGGATTTTTTTGACAAGGGGGGAGGTGAGAGGGAGTGGTGATTAGGAACCACTCCATGTTTTTATTGGCAAGGACGGTTGGGTCACTGTATAACACTATGGGTGTAGTTATATATGTATATATGTTAATTTATGCTTATTTATGTCTAATGTTTTGGTTACAGAAAAGAAGAGATTTAATAAATAAAGTTATGGATGTGTTATGCAGTAATTTAGTTGTGATAATAAATGCTGTGGCCTGTTTCATCCATACTAAGTGGTCTGTCGTTATTGGGGGGTTTAATGGGGTTAGATTTTGTTCTAGGCTGCATCGCGATTCCCCACTACGTACATACATGGTCACTATGAATACACGGTTATGCCATTTGGTCTTTGTAATGCTCCGGCAGTCTTTCAGGATTTGATTAATGAAGTTCTTAGGGAGTTTCAACATGATTGTGTTATTGTATACCTGGATGACATACTTATACACTCTAGGGAGATTGAGACCCACCACAGACAAGTCAGAAAGGTATTGCACAAACTTCTGCAACATGGCTTATACTGTAAATTGGAGAAATGCAGTTTTGACCAGTCTCAGATAGACTTTCTTGGTTACGTGATTTCTGGGGAAGGCTTTAAGATGGATCCTGACAAACTCCAATCTATTTTAGATTGGCCATTGCCTAAGGGACTCAAGGCGATTCAGGGGTTTATTGGTTTCTCTAATTATTATAGGCGCTTTATTAAGGGATACTCTTCTATTATTGCGCCTATTACCAATATGACCAAACAAGGGGCTGATACTAAGACCTGGTCTACTGAGGCCCTTGTTGCTTTCAAGACTCTCAAGGAACTTTTTGCTTCTGCCCCAATTTTAGTCCATCCTGATACGACTCTGCCGTTCCTACTCGAGGTCGATGCCTCTGAGACGGGAGTAGGTGCTGTTCTGTCACAAAGGTTAGGGGTGGACAAACCGTTACACCCTTGTGGTTTTTTCTCTAAGAAACTATCTGGTCCTGAAAGCAGATATGACATCGGTGACAGGGAACTGTTAGCGGTCATTATGGCTCTAAAGGAGTGGAGACATTTATTAGAAGGGACCTTACATCCTGTTACGATTCTAACGGACCACAAGAACTTGTCCTATATTGGGGAGGCTAAGCGCCTATCCGCCAGGCAAGCTCGTTGGTCCTTATTCCTGACTCACTTCAATTATGTGCTTACTTATAGACCTGGTTCTAAGAACTCTAAAGCCGATGCTTTATCTCGCCAATATGAACCGTCCACTATAGCTGTGCCAGTTCTTTCCTCGATAGTTCCTAAATGTAATATCATCGCTAACACGAATCTCAGGATTCATTCTCCGTTGCTTGCTGAGATCATGAAGTTACAACATCTAGCTCCTAAACAGACTCCTGGGGATAGACACTTCGTTCCTCCTGCTCTCCAACTGGAAGTGTTACGATGTTTCCACAACAGCAAGGTAGCTGGGCATCCTGGCATTCGCAAGACGTATGCTTTAATCTCCAAAGATTTCTGGTGGCCTGCTTTACGTAAGGATGTTAAGGATTTCATCGGTACGTGTGAGGTCTGTACTAAGAGTACTGTACACAGTACTGGAGACCCTATCTTCAGAAGGATATTGATACCTTAGAGAGAGTTCAAAGAAGGGCTACTAAACTGGTTCATGGATTGCAGGATAAAACTTACCAGGAAAGGTTAAAGGATCTTAACATGTATAGCATGGAGGAAAGACGAGACAGGGGGGATATGATAGAAACATTTAAATACATAAAGGGAATCAACACAGTAAAGGAGGAGACTATATTTAAAAGAAGAAAAACTACCACAACAAGAGGACATAGTCTTAAATTAGAGGGACAAAGGTTTAAAAATAATATCAGGAAGTATTACTTTACTGAGAGGGTAGTGGATACATGGAATAGCCTTCCAGCTGAAGTGGTAGAGGTTAACACAGTAAAGGAGTTTAAGCATGCGTGGGATAGGCATAAGGCTATCCTAACTATAAGATAAGGCCAGGGACTAATGAAAGTATTTAGAAAACTGGGCAGACTAGATGGGCCGAATGGTTCTTATCTGCCGTCACATTCTATGTTTCTATGTTTCTATGTTCCTGGCTCGGAGTGGCTTGGGCTAGGGGCGGCTGGTCCAGGTTTTTTTTTTTTTGCCGGTTATTACCATTGTGTTTGCCGATGCTCTGCCTTGTTCATTATAGGGCGCGGTGTCGATTTATATGGCGGTGGAGGGGTGGTCGCTTGGTCCACCGGTCTGATGAGACTGGTCCGTGGGTTGATCTCTGCGGCGGCGTGGTGGCCCGCTCCAGTAAGGTGGGAGTGATTGGGACGTATGAGAATGTTTCTTTGTGGGTTCCGGGATGGGACTGCTCATCTACATGTTTGGTTACGGGGTTGGGGGCGATTTCTGCGATTGGCTGGGGTCGGCTTCCCGTTCATGTTACGGTAGCCGGCAAGTGGGTGGAATTCTTAGATGTTGCGGGGTTGACTTTCTGCATCCTCCTGAGGTAGAGGGAATGCACGGGGTTATGGTTGGGCTCCTTCCATGCTGTAATGGGTTCCAGGATAGTCTGAGTTATACCGTTCGATCGGGGACAGTGCAGGGTTCCGTCCTTTGCCTGTTTTTCATTGGGAATGCTGTTCAGTCCCCTGGATTATTCAGCCTTCTCACCCTGTTTGGTTCTAGGAGATTGGGTTTTTCACCCCCGCGTCCATTTAGTCGTGGTGTTCCTCTTGGGGGCTCGATTTCCTGGATAAGGATGGTGGGGAATTCAAGGGGCATTTATTTTGGTTGGGGGCGGCTACGGACGCCGCCAGGCTGGGCGTGCCTGCGCCAATGGTTCAGAGGGCTCGAATGGGGGGAGTCAGGGTGGTGGGTTCCTTGGGTTCGCCTTGCTGGTCTCTGACTGGATGTATCTCCGCGGTACGGTCCCCCCTCCACCCTGGACTGGGGAGGGTGGGATGTTCGTGTGTAATTTGGGCCAGGAGGCGAGGGCGGGTGGTTGGATCTTCCACCTTTGGGAGCGGAGGTTCGGTGGTCTGGCACCGTATACGTGAAGGGGGTGTGGCTCCTCCTCATACGAGGTCAGCTGTTCCGCCTCATGGGGTACCAGGGGTTTTGTCATCCCTGGGTGGCATGACATGGGTCAGTAACGGTTTCGGACTTGGGTGCTCTTCAATATGGACATGTTCCGCATTATGTTTCTTCCCCAAGGTTCTCGGGGGCTATCGCCCTTTCCTTTTGGCAGTGCGCCCCGCAGGTGAGTGCCCTGGTGCGCTGCGGTCGGTCATTGACTGGATGTGTTTCTGGGTTTGTCGTGGCCATGAATATAATAATAAAAAAAATAAATAAATAAATAAAATAAAAAATGAAAAAATTCTTTTTTTTAGATTTCCAGTTCGCCTTTTGGGTTTGGCCGGAGGTGGCCTAGTTATCTCGAGGGAAGGGTGCGCTTGCTGGAGGTCGGACTTGACCTCTGTTACTCTAGCGCTGCGTGAAGTGGTGGAACAGGCCATGGCTGGTTGTGGTGGGGTCCCCCGCTGATTTTAGGCGTAAAACAGCGGGGTTGTGGCGGGGGTATGTCCTTGCCAATTGAGTTTGAGGTTACGTTTAAGTAGATGGAATGAGATGAACAAGTTTTTTAAGGTCTCAAACCTCCCCTGCTCTAAAGGTTTAACTTTAGGTTGCCTGAGGTCTCGTGCCCATCGAGCGTGGATAAGGTCGGCTGATGGCAGGCATTGGAAGGATTTTTTTGACAAGGGGGGAGGTGAGAGGGAGTGGTGATTAGGAACCACTCCATGTTTTTATTGGCAAGGACGGTTGGGTCACTGTATAACACTATGGGTGTAGTTATATATGTATATATGTTAATTTATGCTTATTTATGTCTAATGTTTTGGTTACAGAAAAGAAGAGATTTAATAAATAAAGTTATGGATGTGTTATGCAGTAATTTAGTTGTGATAATAAATGCTGTGGCCTGTTTCATCCATACTAAGTGGTCTGTCGTTATTGGGGGGTTTAATGGGGTTAGATTTTGTTCTAGGCTGCATCGCGATTCCCCACTACGTACATACATGGTCACTATGAATACACGGTTATGCCATTTGGTCTTTGTAATGCTCCGGCAGTCTTTCAGGATTTGATTAATGAAGTTCTTAGGGAGTTTCAACATGATTGTGTTATTGTATACCTGGATGACATACTTATACACTCTAGGGAGATTGAGACCCACCACAGACAAGTCAGAAAGGTATTGCACAAACTTCTGCAACATGGCTTATACTGTAAATTGGAGAAATGCAGTTTTGACCAGTCTCAGATAGACTTTCTTGGTTACGTGATTTCTGGGGAAGGCTTTAAGATGGATCCTGACAAACTCCAATCTATTTTAGATTGGCCATTGCCTAAGGGACTCAAGGCGATTCAGGGGTTTATTGGTTTCTCTAATTATTATAGGCGCTTTATTAAGGGATACTCTTCTATTATTGCGCCTATTACCAATATGACCAAACAAGGGGCTGATACTAAGACCTGGTCTACTGAGGCCCTTGTTGCTTTCAAGACTCTCAAGGAACTTTTTGCTTCTGCCCCAATTTTAGTCCATCCTGATACGACTCTGCCGTTCCTACTCGAGGTCGATGCCTCTGAGACGGGAGTAGGTGCTGTTCTGTCACAAAGGTTAGGGGTGGACAAACCGTTACACCCTTGTGGTTTTTTCTCTAAGAAACTATCTGGTCCTGAAAGCAGATATGACATCGGTGACAGGGAACTGTTAGCGGTCATTATGGCTCTAAAGGAGTGGAGACATTTATTAGAAGGGACCTTACATCCTGTTACGATTCTAACGGACCACAAGAACTTGTCCTATATTGGGGAGGCTAAGCGCCTATCCGCCAGGCAAGCTCGTTGGTCCTTATTCCTGACTCACTTCAATTATGTGCTTACTTATAGACCTGGTTCTAAGAACTCTAAAGCCGATGCTTTATCTCGCCAATATGAACCGTCCACTATAGCTGTGCCAGTTCTTTCCTCGATAGTTCCTAAATGTAATATCATCGCTAACACGAATCTCAGGATTCATTCTCCGTTGCTTGCTGAGATCATGAAGTTACAACATCTAGCTCCTAAACAGACTCCTGGGGATAGACACTTCGTTCCTCCTGCTCTCCAACTGGAAGTGTTACGATGTTTCCACAACAGCAAGGTAGCTGGGCATCCTGGCATTCGCAAGACGTATGCTTTAATCTCCAAAGATTTCTGGTGGCCTGCTTTACGTAAGGATGTTAAGGATTTCATCGGTACGTGTGAGGTCTGTACTAAGAGTACTGTACACAGTACTGGAGACCCTATCTTCAGAAGGATATTGATACCTTAGAGAGAGTTCAAAGAAGGGCTACTAAACTGGTTCATGGATTGCAGGATAAAACTTACCAGGAAAGGTTAAAGGATCTTAACATGTATAGCATGGAGGAAAGACGAGACAGGGGGGATATGATAGAAACATTTAAATACATAAAGGGAATCAACACAGTAAAGGAGGAGACTATATTTAAAAGAAGAAAAACTACCACAACAAGAGGACATAGTCTTAAATTAGAGGGACAAAGGTTTAAAAATAATATCAGGAAGTATTACTTTACTGAGAGGGTAGTGGATGCATGGAATAGCCTTCCAGCTGAAGTGGTAGAGGTTAACACAGTAAAGGAGTTTAAGCATGCGTGGGATAGGCATAAGGCTATCCTAACTATAAGATAAGGCCAGGGACTAATGAAAGTATTTAGAAAACTGGGCAGACTAGATGGGCCGAATGGTTCTTATCTGCCGTCACATTCTATGTTTCTATGTTTCTATGTTCCTGGCTCGGAGTGGCTTGGGCTAGGGGCGGCTGGTCCAGGTTTTTTTTTTTTTGCCGGTTATTACCATTGTGTTTGCCGATGCTCTGCCTTGTTCATTATAGGGCGCGGTGTCGATTTATATGGCGGTGGAGGGGTGGTCGCTTGGTCCACCGGTCTGATGAGACTGGTCCGTGGGTTGATCTCTGCGGCGGCGTGGTGGCCCGCTCCAGTAAGGTGGGAGTGATTGGGACGTATGAGAATGTTTCTTTGTGGGTTCCGGGATGGGACTGCTCATCTACATGTTTGGTTACGGGGTTGGGGGCGATTTCTGCGATTGGCTGGGGTCGGCTTCCCGTTCATGTTACGGTAGCCGGCAAGTGGGTGGAATTCTTAGATGTTGCGGGGTTGACTTTCTGCATCCTCCTGAGGTAGAGGGAATGCACGGGGTTATGGTTGGGCTCCTTCCATGCTGTAATGGGTTCCAGGATAGTCTGAGTTATACCGTTCGATCGGGGACAGTGCAGGGTTCCGTCCTTTGCCTGTTTTTCATTGGGAATGCTGTTCAGTCCCCTGGATTATTCAGCCTTCTCACCCTGTTTGGTTCTAGGAGATTGGGTTTTTCACCCCCGCGTCCATTTAGTCGTGGTGTTCCTCTTGGGGGCTCGATTTCCTGGATAAGGATGGTGGGGAATTCAAGGGGCATTTATTTTGGTTGGGGGCGGCTACGGACGCCGCCAGGCTGGGCGTGCCTGCGCCAATGGTTCAGAGGGCTCGAATGGGGGGAGTCAGGGTGGTGGGTTCCTTGGGTTCGCCTTGCTGGTCTCTGACTGGATGTATCTCCGCGGTACGGTCCCCCCTCCACCCTGGACTGGGGAGGGTGGGATGTTCGTGTGTAATTTGGGCCAGGAGGCGAGGGCGGGTGGTTGGATCTTCCACCTTTGGGAGCGGAGGTTCGGTGGTCTGGCACCGTATACGTGAAGGGGGTGTGGCTCCTCCTCATACGAGGTCAGCTGTTCCGCCTCATGGGGTACCAGGGGTTTTGTCATCCCTGGGTGGCATGACATGGGTCAGTAACGGTTTCGGACTTGGGTGCTCTTCAATATGGACATGTTCCGCATTATGTTTCTTCCCCAAGGTTCTCGGGGGCTATCGCCCTTTCCTTTTGGCAGTGCGCCCCGCAGGTGAGTGCCCTGGTGCGCTGCGGTCGGTCATTGACTGGATGTGTTTCTGGGTTTGTCGTGGCCATGAATATAATAATAAAAAAAATAAATAAATAAATAAAATAAAAAATGAAAAAATTCTTTTTTTTAGATTTCCAGTTCGCCTTTTGGGTTTGGCCGGAGGTGGCCTAGTTATCTCGAGGGAAGGGTGCGCTTGCTGGAGGTCGGACTTGACCTCTGTTACTCTAGCTCTGCGTGAAGTGGTGGAACAGGCCATGGCTGGTTGTGGTGGGGTCCCCCGCTGATTTTAGGCGTAAAACAGCGGGGTTGTGGCGGGGGTATGTCCTTGCCAATTGAGTTTGAGGTTACGTTTAAGTAGATGGAATGAGATGAACAAGTTTTTTAAGGTCTCAAACCTCCCCTGCTCTAAAGGTTTAACTTTAGGTTGCCTGAGGTCTCGTGCCCATCGAGCGTGGATAAGGTCGGCTGATGGCAGGCATTGGAAGGATTTTTTTGACAAGGGGGGAGGTGAGAGGGAGTGGTGATTAGGAACCACTCCATGTTTTTATTGGCAAGGACGGTTGGGTCACTGTATAACACTATGGGTGTAGTTATATATGTATATATGTTAATTTATGCTTATTTATGTCTAATGTTTTGGTTACAGAAAAGAAGAGATTTAATAAATAAAGTTATGGATGTGTTATGCAGTAATTTAGTTGTGATAATAAATGCTGTGGCCTGTTTCATCCATACTAAGTGGTCTGTCGTTATTGGGGGGTTTAATGGGGTTAGATTTTGTTCTAGGCTGCATCGCGATTCCCCACTACGTACATACATGGTCACTATGAATACACGGTTATGCCATTTGGTCTTTGTAATGCTCCGGCAGTCTTTCAGGATTTGATTAATGAAGTTCTTAGGGAGTTTCAACATGATTGTGTTATTGTATACCTGGATGACATACTTATACACTCTAGGGAGATTGAGACCCACCACAGACAAGTCAGAAAGGTATTGCACAAACTTCTGCAACATGGCTTATACTGTAAATTGGAGAAATGCAGTTTTGACCAGTCTCAGATAGACTTTCTTGGTTACGTGATTTCTGGGGAAGGCTTTAAGATGGATCCTGACAAACTCCAATCTATTTTAGATTGGCCATTGCCTAAGGGACTCAAGGCGATTCAGGGGTTTATTGGTTTCTCTAATTATTATAGGCGCTTTATTAAGGGATACTCTTCTATTATTGCGCCTATTACCAATATGACCAAACAAGGGGCTGATACTAAGACCTGGTCTACTGAGGCCCTTGTTGCTTTCAAGACTCTCAAGGAACTTTTTGCTTCTGCCCCAATTTTAGTCCATCCTGATACGACTCTGCCGTTCCTACTCGAGGTCGATGCCTCTGAGACGGGAGTAGGTGCTGTTCTGTCACAAAGGTTAGGGGTGGACAAACCGTTACACCCTTGTGGTTTTTTCTCTAAGAAACTATCTGGTCCTGAAAGCAGATATGACATCGGTGACAGGGAACTGTTAGCGGTCATTATGGCTCTAAAGGAGTGGAGACATTTATTAGAAGGGACCTTACATCCTGTTACGATTCTAACGGACCACAAGAACTTGTCCTATATTGGGGAGGCTAAGCGCCTATCCGCCAGGCAAGCTCGTTGGTCCTTATTCCTGACTCACTTCAATTATGTGCTTACTTATAGACCTGGTTCTAAGAACTCTAAAGCCGATGCTTTATCTCGCCAATATGAACCGTCCACTATAGCTGTGCCAGTTCTTTCCTCGATAGTTCCTAAATGTAATATCATCGCTAACACGAATCTCAGGATTCATTCTCCGTTGCTTGCTGAGATCATGAAGTTACAACATCTAGCTCCTAAACAGACTCCTGGGGATAGACACTTCGTTCCTCCTGCTCTCCAACTGGAAGTGTTACGATGTTTCCACAACAGCAAGGTAGCTGGGCATCCTGGCATTCGCAAGACGTATGCTTTAATCTCCAAAGATTTCTGGTGGCCTGCTTTACGTAAGGATGTTAAGGATTTCATCGGTACGTGTGAGGTCTGTACTAAGACTAAGCAGCCTCATACGCTCCCATGTGGATTTCTGCATCCCTTAGAGGTTCCAGAGAAGCCATGGTCCTGTTTAGCTATGGACTTCATTGTCGATTTACCTATCTCTAAAAAACAGACTGTTATCCTCACCGTGGTTGACAGATTCACCAAGATGGCTCACTTCGTTCCTCTGCCTAAACTCCCGTCTTCCCCCGAATTGGCAGAGATATTCGCAAGGGAGATTTTTCGTTTACATGGGATACCCTCCCAAATTGTGTCTGACAGAGGTTCCCAATTTGTTTCCCGTTTTTGGAGGTCCTTCTGCTCTCAACTGGGTATCAAATTGAATTTCTCTTCTGCCTATCATCCTCAGTCTAACAGAGCCGCTGAACGCACCAACCAAAAGATTGAACAATATTTACGTTGTTTTGTTTCTGAACACCAGGACGATTGGGTTGGTTTGATTCCTTGGGCGGAGTTTGCACACAACAATCTCGTTTGTGATTCTACTCATTCAAGCCCCTTCTTCATGAATTATGGCTTTCATCCATCTATTCTTCCCTCGGCTTCTCCTTCCCAAGGGTTACCGTCGGTTGATGTTCATGTTGCCAATTTGAGGAAGTTGTGGGATCAGACTCGACAAATTCTTCTGCACAATTCTATGCTGGTTAAGAAACACGCTGATAAACGTAGAAGGGCGGCTCCAGTGTTGGCTCCAGGTGATAGAGTATGGTTGAGTACAAGAAACATTCGTTTAAAGGTGCCTTCCATGAATTTCGCTCCTCGTTATATTGGACCTTACAGAGTGCTGACTCGAATTAACCCAGTTGCGTATCGTCTAGCTCTTCCATCTGCCCTACGCATCCCTAACTCATTTCATGTTTCATTGCTGAAACCACTAGTCTGTAACAGATTTTCCTCCACGGTCTCCTTCCCTCGCCCTGTCCAGGTGGAGGGTCAGGAGGAGTATGAGGTTAACGCTATCATCGATTCTCAAATCTCCCGGGGGAGAGTACAATATCTGGTCGATTGGAAGGGATATGGTCCTGAGGAGAGGAGTTGGGTGCCTCAAAAGGATGTTCATGCTCCTCATCTCCGCAGGGCGTTTCACTTCCGCTTCCCATCTCGTCCCGGTTCATTCCGCCCGGTGGGCGTATCTGAGAGGGGGGGTACTGTCAGGGTACCTGAAGTCTCTACCTCTGGGAGAGGTAGAGACTTAGACGTCTATCCATCCGGCGGTCTGTTTCCCCTGTTCCTCGCGGTCCACCCGGTCACATAAACGCCGGCCGCGAGGGAGTCACTTCCTTTTGTAGCATGACGTCCGGAAGTCGACGTCATGACGCCAACCCGGAACGACCTGTCACTCAATTGTTTGGAGACTAATCAGGACTCGTCGGAGGCGTGTCTACCCTTCTGAGCCAGGGTATTTAACAGTGCTTCTCTCATTTGCTCATTGCCCTGTCGTGGTTCTAGCCTGCCTAGTCACACAGTGCTCTGGTATTTTCAGTTATCCCTTTGGTTCCAACCCGGCTTGTTTGACTTATTCTGTTTACCTCTGTTATCCTTGACCCGGCTTGTTCCTCGCTTACCTGCATTTATTACACACTAACACACACTCTGCATTCACTAAACACATTTTATCTAGTACATACAAACAC
Source organism: Pelobates fuscus (assembly GCF_036172605.1). Classification (NCBI taxonomy): domain Eukaryota; kingdom Metazoa; phylum Chordata; class Amphibia; order Anura; family Pelobatidae; genus Pelobates; species Pelobates fuscus. The sequence continues at coordinate 54,233,299 of NC_086321.1, read as the reverse complement.
TACATCCGCTACACAGACACACACTACATCACTGTACACACACTATATCGACTACTCAAACACTCTCTGCATTCACTACACACTAACACACCCTCTGCATTCACTACACTAACACACACACTCTGCATCCGCTACACACTAACACACTCTCTGCATTCACTACACATTAACACACTCTCTGCATTCACTACACATTAACACACTCTGCATTCACTACACATTTACACACACTCTGCATTCACTGCACTAACACACACACTACATTCATTACACTGACACACTCTGCATTCACTACACACTAACACACACTCTGCATTAATTACACACTAACACACACTCTGCATTCACTAAACTATGCACACACTCTGGATTCACTATACTGACACACACTCTGCATTAACTGTACACACAGCATCCACTACACAAACATCCTGTATTCACAGTACACACACTACATCCACCACAAATTGAAACACTCTGCATTCACTATACACAGACACTGCGTCTAATACACACACTACATCCACTACAGACACTGCATCCACTAAACACATTTCATATAGTACATACAAACACTACATCCACTACACAAACACACACTACATCACTGTACACACACTACATCCACTACTCAAACACACTCTGCATTTACTATACACACTGCATCCGCTACACAAACGCACACTCTGCATTCACTGCACAAACAGTATCTAATACACACAAACACTACATCCATTACACACATTCTAATTCACTTCCACTATACACACCACATTCAGTCCTGCATCATTGTCAGTGGACTAGGTAGGGCGTGGGCAGCCCTGGTAACCCTTAATGTCGGCAAGCTCTTCTGTCCGTTTGGGTAATCAAGAAAGGCATGTGCTGGTAGCCAGTTATGTCGGGGAGAGAATGTAGGAAGTCTCACACGCAGATGGCTCACCAGAACCACGATTATTAAAGGATCGATTGCCAACTTGCATGAGAATGAGAATGGTGTCCAAACTGCACGAGTGTTAGGCTTCGCCCCCCACCTTTACACCTTAATCATTACTAGGCATCAACTTTTCTCAAGCTTTTGTGTATATTAAGCCTTCTGTTGGGATTTTTTGAGGGTACCTCAACTACTCGTGTTTGCTCCGCTATAGTTAGCAATGTATCCACCCGTTTTTCAATATATCCTCTTGGGAGGCTGTTCACCTTCTCCAATGTGCTCCGTATGAATCTGGAGGTATGGATGCCTGCTAGCCTCATGCTAGTGTAGATGTACAAATAAAAGCTGGACACTAGAAGCTCTGATGAGATTAGTGGTGTGGGTTTATTCCAAAAGATTTTGCAACATGGATAACCAGTAGTGGATATAATAGAAAGGGTCACAAAGGTACAATCCTCACACATAAAGCACATAGACTTGCTGAAGTGCTTTATGTATCTGGAGCCTGCCACATTTGTGACAGTTTATTAAATTGCCAATATCGGCCTCAACTTTATATTTGTGGATAAGGTTTTCAAATAGTTTCATATTTTTGCAAAGACTTAAAATATTTTTTTCAAAATATTAAAATATAAAAATTTAAAATGTATCAAAAAAACAATTCATTTGAAAAGTTTATCCAAAAATATCTAATAATTTGAAAAGCTTACTCAACATGATTAAATCAAGACCTTCAATAGAAATTATGCACTTTTCTAATTAAGGGCAGAAACACCAACATGGCTCTCAATCATCAGACAGCGAGGTACCTGCCTTCCGCCTATATAACATTACATAGCTTTTTTTACACCATAGTTTCCTGTTAGTTGTCAACCCTCTACACCATGTGACTACAGACTAAAACAATAAACCTAGGCTGGGTAACTATGAAAAAAAAAGGTTTAGCTTTTCTTTATAGCTAAAGCAGAGGCAGGTGTGCATTATGTTACTTTGATTGTAGGATTCTAAATGGATCAAGCTTGATAAAGAACCTTGTAAGATCTAAAAAGTTGATGGAACTGTGAGTGAACAATAAATGGCTGACATTTATTTGCAAAACCCTAGAGTGCTCCTCCACTATTAATGATTGTGCATTAGGAAGCTGCATTGTATGTCACTTATTTTCTGCATACTGTAACTTACATGCACTATACTGGATTGTAAACTTTCTATTCCTAAATGCCACAGCTAGTGGAAAGTCACCTGGCCATAAAGTAGCCCTTAAGCAGAAGTTTTAGTTGTCATATAATCCACAGTTACTGTATTATTATTGTCAATTATATATATATATATATATATATATACACATACAGTGAGGGATAAAATTATTTGATCCACTGCTGATTTTGAACGTTTGCCCACTGACAAATTAATGATATAAGTCATAATTTTAATGGTATAATACAAGTATATTTTAACAGTGAGAGACAGAAAAACAAACAAAAAAATCCAGAAAAACGCATGTCAAAAAAGTTATAAATTGATTTGTATGTCAATAAGTGAAATAAGTATTTGATCCCTTATCAATCAGCAAGATTTTTTGGCTCCCTGGTTTCTTTTATACAGGTAACGAGATGAGATTAGGAGCACTCTTTTAACCCCTTAAAGGGAGTGCTCCTAATCTCAGCTCGTTACCTTTATAAAAAGACACCTGGAATCAATCAATCAGATTCCAAACTCTCCACCATGGCCAAGACCAAAGAGCTGTCCATGGATGTCAGGATCATGATTGTAGACCTACACAAGGCTGGAATGGGCTACAAGACCATCGCCAAGCAGCAAGGTGACAGTTGGTGCGATTATTCGCAAATGGAGGAAACACAAAATAACTGTCTCCCTCAGTCTGGTGCTCCATGCAACATCTCACCTCGTGTAGTTTCAATGATCATGCGAACAGTGAGGAATCCGCCCAGCACTACACGGGAGGATCTTGTTAATGATCTCAAGGCAGCAGGGACCATAGTCACCAAGATAACAATTGGTAACACACTACGCCATGAAGGACTGAAATCCTGCAGTGCCCGCGAGGTCCCCCTGCTTAAGAAAGCACATGTACAGACCCGTCTAAAGTTTGCCAATAAACATCTGAGTGATTCAGAGGAGAACTGGGTGAAAGTGTTGTGGTCAGATGAGACCAAAATCGAGCTCTTTGGCACCAACTTGCCGTGTTTGAAGGAGGAGGAATGCTGCCTATGACCCCAAGAACACCATCCCCACCGTCAAACATGGAGGTGGAAACATTATGCTTTGAGGGTGTTTTTCTACTAATGGGACAGGACAACTGCACATCTGCACCGCATCAAAGGGATGATGGACGGGGCCATGTGCCGTCAATTCTTGGGTGAGAACTTCCTTCCCTCAGCCAGGGCATTGAAAATGGGTCGAGGATGGGTATTCCAGCATGACAATGACCCAAACACACAGCCAAGGCAACAAAGGAGTGGCTCAAGAAGAAGCACACTAAGGTCCTGGAGTGGCCTAGCCAGTCTCCGGACCTTAATCTCATAGAAAATCTGCTGAGGGAGCTGAAGGTTCGAGTTGCTAAACGTCAGCCTTGAAACCTTAATGACTTGGAAAGGATCTGCAAAGAGGAGTGGGACAAATTCCTCCTGAGATGTGTGAAAACCTGGTGGCCAGCCACAAGAAACGTCTGACCTCTGTGATTGCCAACAAGGGTTTTGCCACCAAGTACTAAGTGGAAGGGGTCAAATACTTATTTCACTGATTGACATGCAAATTAATTTATAACTTTTTTGACATGCGTTTTTCTGGATTTTTTTTTTTTTGTTTTGTTATTCTGTCTCTCACTGTTAAAATACACCTACCATTAAATTATAGACGGCTCATTTATTTGTCAGTGGGGGGGGCGGAGCCAACAGCCGAAGCGAGCGGTCGCAACTTCAGCGAGCTCCGCGCTGTACAAGCAAAACTACTGCCTAAAGTTACGAAAATCACCCCCAAAATCGACTAAAGTAGCTCGCTGCTTACCCCGACGATCTAGGGGACAATGGGGAAGAAGAACAAAAAACTGAAATCAGACGGGACTCGCCCAGGTGCAAGTATTGGAGACCTGTGGCGGAGGGCATGCGAAGTACAAGAATCCCGCATGGCGGACTACGCGGACTTTACTGACGACCTCACCAACTCTGATGCCCCAACCTCGGACCATGAAGAGACGTCCATGCCCAATACCCGACCACAGATACACCCTCAGACGCCCTCGGACGCGTCTCCGGTCACGAAGGCCGAGATGAAAGAGCTGCTGAAGGAGCTACGACTAGGCCTCCAGGCTGACATGGCGGGTATGAAAAAAGACATCCAGGGCCTGTCGGACCGCATGAGAGCAGCTGAACGTGACTCCCAAAGCCATACCCAACAACTCACCGCTCTACAAAGAGACGTAGCCTCCATACAACGCCAGCAACTGCAAGCAGAGCAGAAAATGGCGGTGATGGAAGACACGAGGAGGGCTCACAACCTCAAGGTGAGAGGAATTGCGGACACAGTCTCAGACGCTGAAGTGCCCCACCTCATGCGACGACTGGTGAGCACGATCCTCCCCGCAAAGCAGGCCAAAGGTATCTGCATTGAACACACATTCCGCATACCCAAACCCACAACGGCCCCGACGGCGGCATCCAGGGACACAATAATTAAATTCCAAAAGCGTCAGGATAAAACGACCCTAATGGCCGCCCTTAGAAACCACACTCCTTACGTATTTGAGGATATGTCCCTCACTTTTTATGCGGACCTGTCTAGAGGCACGATGGCATGGCGGGCATCCCTCAGGCCGCTCACCACCCTACTCCGTGCACACGGCTTGAAATACCAGTGGCACACACCCCATAAACTACGGGTGTTTAAGGGAGATGACTCTCACCTGATAGCCGACCTAACAGAGGCGAGAAGACACCTAACGGTCTGGGGCCTCCCTCACGACGCCTTACAACAACCCATCAGGCCCATCGCCACCCACACCTGGAACCCGGCCACCTCAGAGACTTTTGTCCCAAGAAGAACCGCTTCAGCGGTACCATCAATGTGCCAACCGTGATTCTCCTCATGGAACGAAGGATCCTCGTTTTTCCGCTGCAGCGGTCCCAAGGGCTATAAGAACTGCACTGTCCACACTCGATGGGACTCACCTACACTTGTATCGCCCCTGCCGCAATCGGGGACCGGACGACCGGGCACTGGAGACATCACCCCGAGCTCCTGGTGCCTCACTGACGACACCGAGAGCAGGGACATGCCTGATAAGAGACTCCCCATTTATTTTTTCATTTTTTCTTTTTGTCGTCGAGGACTTACTAGCTTCGCTCTGTTCAGTTTGTAACCTATAATTTTTAACCCTACAGGTCCCGCATTTTGCAGTGCATGGGCCTATACCCAGGGGCATATTGTTCCCACTGCCTATATGACTACATGTTTAGCTAGCCTGACTACACAGCCGCAAATGTCTAGCGCCTCTCAGATAAATTGAATGTTGATTCTCTCACTGACATGGGAGCACTGCATGTTCACCTATTATAACAGTATTTTCACAGCTTGCATCTTACGGAGTTAAAAGTAACTACCCACGTACCCTGTGCATAAACTACTGTTTATGTTCACATGTTTATTCTTGTAGCCATGCTAACACACTCCAAGCAAGGTTGTTATCGTCCCTTACCTAGTGTCAGCATCTAATTTCACTCCTGTTTTACTCTTAATTGTGGGCTAACGTTCTATCCATGTGTTACTAATTGCCTGACTTTCACAATATAATGAGTTACCAATCGGATCTTCTGATCCATAGCATGTAGTTATCAGTTTGATGTTTAACAACGAAAAATTTAAAAAATAAGGCATCGCTATTCTGGAAATGTAACCTCATATTACTGATTGATGTATCAACCCTATACTGTAAAATCACTTGAACATTTCCCCCATCTTCTCTTCTGTACCCCATCTTTCATGCCTTAATAAAAGAAAGATTGACAAAAAAAAAAAAAAAAAAAAAAATAAATTTATTTGTCAGTGGGCAAATGTTCAAAATCAGCAGGGGATCAAATTATTTTTTTCTTTCACTATATATATATATTGAAAGAAAAAAATTATTTGATCCCCTGCTGATTTTGAACATTTGCCCACTGACAAATAAATGAGCAGTCTATAATTTAATATATATATATTAGACTGTTCTGTAAAGTTTGTCTGAATAAATTACTGTTGCATTGGAAAGACCAGTGACTCCTCTCTTCAATTGATCATATTAGTTGGCTGGTATAAAAGTGGATGTATCTCATTGATTTAAATGGACAAGTTTCTTACCTCTACAAATCATAAAATGCACCAGATATTTAATATAATAAACATATTTTTTAACGATAAAATTGATAAAAATGTCCTTACATTCCCTGCTGCCATCACCCCCAGCATAAGATTTGTTGATGACTATGTGTTAGCAAGAAGGCAGAGAAATAGCTATTGTTCAACTATCAGAATATGTACGGTTTACTCGTAAGGAAAAAGCATGGTAATATGGCTAAACACGAATTCGCTTTATTGATTAAGCCAATCCTTTGGGCTGGAGATGCGTGCCTTTCTCAGGGGATGAACATGGCCCTGGTCCATGTATGGTCGGGAGAGAATTTCTCGAAGTGTCTGTTGGTAGGCATTTTCAGCCACTAGGCCAGCTTCATATTCTCTCCGTTCTTCCTCTCTCCCAGCATCTCGCTGGCGCTGCTGGAAATCCACCTGGGTTAGGAGCTGCTCCCTGTATTTCTGGGTTTGCTTTATTTTCCTACAGAGACAAAAATGACCACACAGACCATTATATGACCACATCACAGCACATTGTACACACATTCTGGAAATACCGGTTTCATTTATACGTCATGTTTGAAGAACTATGAACGTGGGATTCATTAAATTAAATAAAACCTGTATATAGTGGTAGAGGTTGCCGTTACAGCAAAACAACTAGTCTAAAACTGATTTTAGACATTGTGGACAACCCAAATGGAATTCTATTACATGTTTACTGATAGATATACATATAGGCAATATGGCAAAATAGAAGGATACATTCTGGCTCCTTGTAAGGGGGCATCAACTCATGTTGTCACAGAATTACAAACTTTGAGATACACAGAATGACACTCCTATAGATAAAAACAAATACAAACACACAGACACACATACAGACAGATACACAGACACACATACAGACAGATACACAAACACTTAAGGACAAACATTCAAATACACAGAATGACACTCATACAAATACAAACAGTGACACACGTACAGATACACAGGGCACGCACTGACATACAGTGCAGACATACAGATACACAGAGAAACCGATACATATGTAGACACACAAACACAAAGACAAACACACAGAGACAAACGCATACAGACACACACACACACACAGAGACACACACATACAGAGAAACACACACATACATACAGGTTTAGTCACCCTACTGTTTCCTACCTTTTAAGTGCAGGAAGCCACTCCCACAGCTCCCCCTTTGTCAGTCCCTACATTGGCTGCCCGTAAGATATAGGTCTCAATTTAAGATCCTGATATTGCTTACAAATCTCTACACAATGCTGCTCTGACCTAATTATCTGCCGGAGACCTATGTGTAACCTCTGTTTGTACTCCTACCTCTGATGCTCAACTTCTCTAAAAGTCTTCTCTAGAGCTGCACCATTCCTATGGAACGCCCTTCCCCTCTCTGTTAAACTTTCACCCAGTCTCCACTCCTTCAAAAATTCTTTGAAAACGTACTTCTTTAGGAAAGCATATCAATTAAACTGTGAACAATTTTCCCTCCCTGCACCCCAATTCCTCTCCTGAAACTCATTAAAAAAATGAACACTCAATGAACACTATCCTAGCTACCTACTTCTCTACCCTATCTTTACCTTTAGTGTCACATTACCCCACTCCCTCTAGCATGAAAGCTCATTGAGCAGGGCCCTCAATCCCTCTGTTCCTGTGTGTCCAACTCGTCTGGTTACAAATACTTGTCTGTTAGCCCACCCATTGTACAGCGCTACGGAACTTGTTGGCACTTTATAAATAATAATAATAATACTGCCTTCGTTGGCCTGCATTCTTCCCATAGTGCATCCTGCTGCTGTTTCTTCCTCAGGTAAACAACACACACACACACAATTGCACCTGGCCATCCACCTGATCTAAAAGAAAATGTGATTGATCAGATCAGGCAACCTTCTTCCATTACTCCATGATTCCAGCTCTGATGCTCACGTCCCTATTAAAGGTGCTTTGGTGATGGACATGGGTCATCACGGGAACTCTGACTGGTCTGTAGCTAGGCAGTCCCATACTCAGCAAACTATGATGCATTGAGTCTTCTGCACCTTTCTATCTTGGCCAGCATACGTTTTTCAGCAACATGAGCTACAATAGTAGCTGGCAATGACTAAGCTCCCCCAGCAGAAGCCACCTTCCTCCACCATCCAGTTTTCTTGTAATAGTCTAACAATGCAGAAATTTCTTGATAAATGTACATGAATTTATAAGACCGGAGGATTTCATATACCTTTTTTTCCAGGAATAGAAACAGAAGATTTAAGATGTAATGTGTTGTGAAAAACTAGCCGGCATTGGTTTTGACATACATACTTTTCATTTCTTTCCTTTTCGAGCTGTTTGTGTTCTTCAACGGCCATTTCCAAAAGTTCTTTGTCACGAGCAAGTTCTTCCAGTTTTATTGCATTTCCTTCCACTGAAAAAAAAAAAATTTCATTACATTGACAATTAAGTAATGAAAGATTCATGCCCTTTTCGAAACAACACATTTGACGGATTGGTAGGGGGCGGGCTTTATTTAAACTTCAACCTGATTGGCCTACAAAATGAAATGATCTGCTCCACTGATCAGAGGTATCTTCACAGTGACCTCAGATCTGCAATCTCTATTTGTTATCCCTGTCTTATAATGCCATAACAGAGCCAAAGTATTTGACAGAGGAAAAACTTTCATTTGCTTTCCCTTTCCTCAAAAACCGGACAGGACTGTGTAGATCAGTAGGTGCATGTATTTTGAGAATAGGGATATGACAAACCTCCCCAACAGCTTTCTGCCAAGTGAATAGCAGTTTTTGGCTTATATTTGAAATAGCTTCAAGTAAAAGCAGGGGCAATTATGGGTAATTTACTTAACAGTAATAAAATAATCTGAAACTGAATTTCAATGCACGGTACAACAATTTCGCTATATATCATATGTAAAAAAGAAATGATTAATTTGGGGTAGCTAACTGGAAGTCACCTCACCATCTCTTAAGACATTGAATTGAGCTTCGAAATAAATATGTCAGCTAATTGTATAAGCACCATGGAGTAACATATTAAAGGAAATTAAAAAAAATAACTTTTAAACAAAAAATAACAATCCTGTTAGATAAATAAAGGTTATTTCAGCCAATTGTGTAAGTAGGCTGGATGATTTAAGATTTAAAATATTTTATAATGGTTCCTACGGCCATTAATTAATTTATCCTTTCAAATTCTCCACCCACACCCTATCTGGCTTCATAAGTAATAAGAAACTTGGAGAAGGACATAAACAACCCTCCTGCAATTTTACAGGTAATTTAGTACAACAAAGAATATGTGAAGGATGTCTGCAGTGTTTTCATTTAAAGGCTTTAGCTTTTGAGAACTGAGAAACAAAGGTATTCATGAACTGACAGAAGTCTCACATATATTATTAAAGTGGATCTATCACCGTCTGGGGACGCTGCGTAATTTGCAAAGACCCCACCGGTGACATCACCGCTGGTAGGTCAGCTGGCCCTCGCAGGTACCGCCATCATCACCTGCCGGTTCTCTTCTGCTCCTGGCGTTTCAGTGAGAGTACAGCCATGAGGGCCATGGAGGATCCAGCGGTTTCACAGGATTCTCCATAGACCTCACTCCTGTCAGAGCTAATTTCCCTGCAGCCATTTATGGTGATGGCTGGGGGATCAACACTATTTAACGGAGGTAGCTCTGTCCAATGTCAAGTTGTGTCGGGCATAGGAGAAATAGTGAAACAATGTAGTCCCTACTTTGTCTCAGTATATCTTTTGACTTGGTTGGGATTTTAGTGAAACTCCAACACAGTCAAGATGAGTTTCATAAAGATTCTATCTTTACAAAATACTAATTTTTCAGTGGGAAGGATGTTACAGTGCTGCTTTAAAGGTAAAACACAACTTTTTACACAATATTGTAATTACAGACTATATTTATATTAACTTTTTGGGGGCATTTATAAAGCGCCAACATATTCTGACAAAATTGCTAACATAATCACTGTCAGAGCTTTGTGTATGATGCCGGCAAACAAGAAAGAATTTTGCAGATGGACAAGAATAATAACATGTCAAATGATTTAGTTTCTGCAGATTAATGCAAGACCTCAAAGGGGCCATTACACATTGCAAGAAATTACAAGTGACATTTTCAGAGCATTTGTAGAAACAAGCTCTGTGAGCATATCACATAACTATCCTTTATAAACCACACAAGATGGAATGGGCTGATACAGGGCACAGCTTAACTTGGAGAAGATATTTAAAGAATAATCATCACTAATGAGACTTTTTGCACAAACCAATAGCTTATTAAAGTGAAGCTGTGAAATTGTGTTTTTTTATGGAATACTCTAAGCACCAGAAAACTCTAGTTTTAGTAATTGCTTTTGGTGTATAGATTATGACCCTGTAGTCTCACTGCTTAATAATTTGGCATTTAAGAGTTAAATCACCCTGTTTATGCAGCGCTAGGCAAATCTCCCTGAAAAAAACTGTCTAAATGTATTAACTTCCTTTTTTGCACAGTGTGTTTAGTTTTGAATGTCTTATCTCCTGCTCTATTAATAGCATGCTAGAGCATGACAACAGCCTACTATGTATGTTTAAAGTTCAGTTAACAGAGCAGGAGAAAAGAACTTCTAAGGTAAACACAATGTGTTGTATGATCTGGATCCCCTTTAACCCCGGTAAGTAAAGGGTTAAAAAACTTTTTTTTACTTTAGTTCCAGTGCCAATGCTCCCTCGGCACATGCTAGGTCTCCTCCCAGAGGCGGAACTAAATGTGAATGCACAGCACTGAAGCTTGATTCAAAACATTGAATCAATGCTTTCCTATGGGGGAAATTGAAGCTGTTAGTTGTCCTCATGCATGAGATGAAGTGGTCTGGGAGCCGGTAGTGAAATATAGTTTCTATATTTGTTTAAAAAAGTGTTTGCTGCCTGGTTTAAAAAAAGGAAAGGGCGTGGGTACAAATAATAAGAGGATATTGATTGGCTATGGGGCGGACTGCGGAGTGATGTCAGCAGCTCAGCTTCCAGCTGCGTACTTTAAAATACATCTGATAAGGAAGTTGTTTGGTGAAAGGAAAGATCGTAACAAAATGTACATGGTTATGCGGAAAAACTTTTTTTTTTATTTTTTTTTAAGCAAAACTGATGAGATTTGAATGTGAAGAAAAACACAGTAGCCATATGAGGCTAAGATCTATTAAATGCACCTAAGTGATGTTGGTGCCACAGTATGACTGGAGTGTCCCTTTAAAGCATGATATCACTCAGATTGTTAAAACCCAACAAATGATTTCTTACACTTCTCTTGAATCTGAAGTCGGCGTGTGTCCAAGACATCCTTCATCAGGCGGTTTCTGGCCTCTTTCTCCAGTCTTAGTTGTGCTGTCCGCTTAGCCCAGGATTTTTCTAATTCTGCCTCAATCAGTTTGTCCATTTCCTTCTCCTGTCGCTTCTCTTCTTCTAACTGTTGGGCCAGGTATTCCCGGTACACCTGTTGCTCTTTCTGAAGCTCCAGCTACAAGTAGACCAAATATCATATTATTAAAAGAAGTTAAAACCTACAAAAATTATTCATATACTGTACATATTTCTTAGGAGACAAATGAGTGTGGAAACCTTCCTAGTTGTCAAAGTGTTATTAAGGAGCATTTATAAATGCTGATTTCCCTTAAAATTAGCACTTTTATATAATAAGGCAGATGGAACAAGCATTTAACACACAATTAACCCTTGAAATTAGGTGAATAGAGTGCCCCTATAATGAATGGCCGAAAATATGGCAAATATATTTTATCATATGTTTACTTAGCATCTATCATAAACGTATTACGTCATTAAATATCCCCAAATTCATAGCAAACTTGTAGGCAAATGTATATTTTTGAGAAACATTTTCTGTTTGCCAATATATGGTAGTGAGCTATAAATATGAGCACAATGCATTATTCATGATCATTCCAACAGCATGTTGTAGGAATTATGGATCTATGAGCATATTTGCAGATACTGGCTTCATGGAAAAAGGAATAAAATGATGACTGTATGTTTCCTAAAATATGACATAAGCAATGTAAACCAACAGTGCTATTGTCTGATATGATCCACTTACATTTCCCATCACCAACTTTCTTATTTACTTAGAGCAACCTACAATTTAATTCATTTTACTACTGGAAGCAAACTAAGGGGTATCCATTAGGTATCTCTATATCTGTTATCAGTGGCAAAGCATCATAGGTGTTGTAATTTAACAACAGCGGGAGCCACCTACAAGCCACTACTGATATACATATGACCAAAATTATTACAGATGTGAGACTATAAAACTGTAATAAAATTACAGAGCATAAATGTGTTACCTTTCTAAGATTTTTCTCCTTGGTATCATCATGAGTGTCTTGCATGATTTGATCCATGATCTTCATGTCAAGTGCTAGCTCCTCTTGTTGGTCCTGAGCAAGACGCTTCATCTTTAGACGGACGGATTTGTCCAACACGTTTCTCACATTTGCTTGCTTCTGGAGCTTTTCATGCAAGGCCCGCTCATCCTCCATCTTCATTAACCATCGCTGCTCCTCCTGCACCCAAAACACAACACTTACATATCGCACACACCTAACCTATCAACTTCTCTGTGGATTCAAATGTATAGCTGATTTTATATTAATAACAAAAAACCCACAAAGCAAAGCGCTAACAGAGAGTAGTTGGTTAAAGGCAGCAAAACCACCCAGCCAGGAGTCTCTCTTTCTTGGCCAACAAAGATACAACTTGTGAAGGATGTTGGAAGTTGGGACTCGGGGCAAGAGTTCAGAGTATACCAATACATGAATGAGAAAAGTAGTCCCAACAAGGAGAATCTAATACTGTGGTACGTCAAAATATAATAAACAATATATGGAAATACACTAATTCGAGCTGTATCAAGCAATTTCAAGCTCTTATTTTATAACTGGTTCATAAAAAAACAATGATCTGCTACTATGTAACATAGACAAACGTGAGCTACAGCGTTCCCATCCTTTTCTAAGAGGTATAATATTTGTAGAATATTTCTAACTACATGCTGAGTATTGTAAAGTGCATGCCGGTATGCACTGGAGGCTATTGTTTTGATCAATGTCCTGTATAATATGTATTTTTATTTACGGAATGCAATGTGGGTATCATTTGTGTTCTGTATATCTGTGTCAAATGATTTATGGGCATTAAATGGGTCCTGTATGCTCCATGGATGTAAAGTACTAGCATCTGCTAGATGAATTGAAGGAGGAAATTAGATATATATACACAACTCAAAATCCAGATAGCACTCTCGGGACTTATGCAAACTTAAAAGCTATTATTGTTCAAAAACTAAAATCGATGTTTCAGTTAAATACCCAAACATTCGTCAGATTAAGTTACAAATCCGATCATTGGAGGCCCCACCTCCCAACTAGCAGAACTTGCTGCTAATTTATTGGTGTCAGATACCACAGGACACATTCAGAGGTCTTGTAGAGTCCATGCTTAATCAAATCTGGTTTAGCAGCACGAGGGGAACACGATATTAGGCAGGTGGTTTTAATGTTGTGACTGGTCAGTGTGATCTCAAAATATGCGAATACCCCAGAAGTTGACAGAGCCACTTTAATTTGTTGCAGAAAAATCATAATGACATATAAACCAACAGGAAACCGTATATCTTTAGTTGTTACCAGTAACTGAGCTTCCTCAGCTTTAAGCCGCTTTTCCTCTATCTTCTGTGCTTCAGAAGCAGCTCTTTGGGCTTGAAGCACATTTGACATTTGACGGTTGAGTTTCCATTGTCTTTGGCTGTCCTTCTCCTCACGCTTCTCTTTGGCCATTCGATCCTTTTCCCAAAGCTCAGCAAAGAGGTCATCCTCTTCCTTGCGTTGCCTATTCAGTTCATCTTTAAGTATGAGCTGAGCCATTCTCTCTGTGCACACCTCATTTTGGGTAATTTTGGACCTTAGAGAACGCAGCTCCTCACACTGCTCCCTGAAAACATTTAAATAAGTAATATACATTGAAATATTATAAACAATTATAAAGACCGCAAAAAAACAAGGTGCAAGAGAGTACTGAGGTTCCCACTCAGATCTCAAGCTTATTTTAGCTCATCTTGTGCCATTACCATGACCATTTGCACATCAACCATTTACTCAAAAGGGCGGTCCAGGACCGAAATGCAGGCAGCTCTTTCTCTGCACGAGAGATACAGCAACTCCAGATAATAGCTTTTTTTGTTCTCCCTAAGTTTAAAGGGTAGTCCAGACATGGACCCCTTGCTCACGGTGCCCAGAGAGATATCAGCTATACCTCACTGACGATGCCTAAAAAGGCTGAAATGATCGTCTGGGGTTGCTGTATCTCTCGTGCAAAGAGAGCTGGCTTGCATTCGGGTTCTGGACCACCCTCTTGGGTGGAATCAGTCTAACATGCAAATGGTCCTGGTTCTTTTTGTAATGGCACAAGATGAGCGAAACCTAGCATGAGATCTGAGAATGACCCACCAAAGGGCAGGTTATTTGACCTGTTGTCCATTCTCAGTACTCTCTTGCACCTTGCTCGAAGCTTGAAAAATAAACTTTGTTGGACATTTGGGTCTAATAAATTTGCCTATTTAAAACCTTGGAGTGCCTGTACCTTTCGTCATTGACTTCCTCTAAATACATGTCAGACTAGACACAAGATTTATCAAAGTCCAAAATGTACTGAAATATGAGGGTATTCAAAATCTGTTCTAATTTATTAGTGTTTTAATTGTAATCATGTCCCCAATGAATACTGTGTGAATATCCGGTGCACATAAGACCTTGCCTTTTAGTCCAAAAAAATTACTATTAAGAGAAAACTGAACATTTTTTTAATGCAAAAATGATATGTAGCATCAGGTAGTGCTCCATGTAAATGCAAGAAAAAAAAATCACAAACAATAGAAAAGGGTCAGGCTGACAGGTGCCAATTGCACAACTTCGGGTTCAAACTAATTGTAAACGGTTTAACCCCTCAAGGTGAAATGGTGCCCAGGACCTCCAGATACCATAATGACTTAATTGATATGCAGTTGTTATGGTGCCCAGAGAGTTCCTTTAAAGAGATTTACAGTGTAATTATAGTGCCATGTGTGAAAATGAGGGAAGCCTTAATGTATTATTCTGGTAAAACATTTTCTAAATAATTGAATGAACTATAACCTATCTATCTCCTTGCATTTCTTCTCCCTCCTGTATAAAACCCATAGAGACCAACAGTTCTCAGTTGTTACAACGTCTGTGGTTTTCGATTGTCATTTTACTCCTTGTATCTGATTTTCATTTTCACACTCCTGGCTATTCTTATTGATTTGGAAGCATGTTGCCTGCTCTGCCCTTTAGAACTGAAAGGGACTCTATAGTCACCATATAAAAGCAAGAAAGACAGGTCCCCCAGCCTTCCTTCTTGCTTTTATATGTACTTTCATTTATTAAAAATAAATTTCGAGGTGTTTTTATATTAAAAACTTACCTCCGTTCCAGCGCCGAGCTCCCCGCTAGGCCGCGCCCCCTTTTTCGTCAAAATGACGAAATCGCGGGGCCCAATGGGACGGCTTCGCGCTGCACCAATCGCGTTCTTCATAGAGCGGCATTGAATGCCGCCCTATGAAGAACCTGAGCGCTTTACCGCGCATGTGCGCGGAATGCGCGTTCGCGAGCTGAGCTGTCTGACTGACAGCTCAGCTCGCTTTCTAAAATTATCAATAAGGGGGGGGACCTACTGTCCCCCCCCGGCCCCCACCCCTGTGCAGCGGGTGGGGGCCCTAAAATTATCAATAAGGGGGGGACCTACTGTCCCCCCCCCGGCCCCCACCCCTGTGCGGCGGGTGGGGGCCCTAAAATGATCAATGAGGGGGGGACCTACTGTCCCCCCCGGCCCCCACCCCTGTGCGGCGGGTGGGGGCCCTAAAATTATCAATGAGGGGGGGGACTTACTGCCCCCCCCGGCCCCCACCCCTGAGCGGCGGGTGGGGGCCCTAAAATGATCAATGAGGGGGGGACCTACTGTCCCCCCCGGCCCCCACCCCTGAGCGGCGGGTGGGGGCCCTACAATTATCAATAAGGGGGGGACCTACTGTCCCCCCCGGCCCCCACCCCTGTGCGGCGGGTGGGGGCCCTAAAATTATCAATGAGGGTGGGGACTTACTGTCCCCCCCCCGGCCCCCACCCCTGAGCGGCGGGTGGGGGCCCTAAAATTATCAATAAGGGGGGGGGACCTACTGTCCCCCCCCCCGGCCCCCACCCCTGAGCGGCGGGTGGGGGCCCTAAAATTATCAATAAGGGGGGGGACCTATTGTCCCCCCCGGCCCCCACCCCTGAGCGGTGGGTGGGGGCCCTAAATACAAAGGGGGGGGGGACCCTAGTTAACCCTCCCCCCCCCCCCCAAAAAAAATATCTCTCTACCTACCCCCCTCACCCTAAAAATAATGAGGGGGGACCATTAACTAAAAACCTGTAAAAAAAGAAAAAATGAGATAAAATCAACTTACCATTCGATGTTTTCTTTCTTCTAAAATCTTCTTTCTTCAGCCCCAAAAAAGGCCAAATAAAAATCCATAATAACCGACGCAATTAAAAAAAAAAAAAAAAAAAAAACGAGCGCAAAAAAAAATAATCCATCTTCACCCATGGAGGGCTCCGCGCAGACTGAGCTCCGCAGGGCGGGGGAAGGCTTATAAAGCCTTGCCCCGCCCTGCAATTATGCTAAGAACACTCTGATTGGTGGGTTTAAGCCAATCAGAGTGCTCTTTGTCATTTTACAAGCGTGGGAAAGTTCTTTGGAATTTTCCCACGCTTGTAAAATGACACAGAGCACTGTGATTGGATGGATTTAAAGCCATCCAATCACAGTGCTCTGTGTCATTTTACAAGCGTGGGAAAGTTCTTTGGAATTTTCCCACGCTTGTAAAATGACACAGAGCACTGTGATTGGATGGATTTCAAGCCATCCAATCACAGTGCTCTTTGTCATTTTACAAGCGTGGGAAAGTTCTTTGGAATTTTCCCACGCTTGTAAAATGACAAAGAGCACTCTGATTGGCTTAAACCCACCAATCAGAGTGTTCTTAGCCTAATTGCAGGGCGGGGCAAGGCTTTATAAGCCTTCCCCCGCCCTGCGGAGCTCAGTCTGCGCGGAGCCCTCCATGGGTGAAGATGGATTATTTTTTTTGCGCTCGGGTTTTTTTTTTTTTTTTTTTATTCCGTCGGTTATTATGGATTTTTATTTGGCCTTTTTTGGGGCTGAAGAAAGAAGATTTTAGAAGAAAGAAAACATCGAATGGTAAGTTGTTTTTATCTTATTTTTTTTTCTTTACAGGTTTTTAGTTAAAGGGTCCCCCCTCATTATTTTTAGGGTGAGGGGGGTAGGTAGGGAGATAAGTTTTTTTTTGGGGAGGGGGGGTGGGGGGGAGAGGGTTAACTAGGGTCCCCACCCCCTTTGTATTTAGGGCCCCCACCCACCGCTCAGGGGTGGGGGCCGGGGGGGGGACAATAGGTCCCCCCCTATTGATAATTTTAGGGCCCCCACCCACCGCTCAGGGGTGGGGGCCGGGGGGGGGGCAGTAGGTCCCCCCCCTTATTGTGAATTTTAGGGCCCCCACCCGCCGCACAGGGGTGGGGGCCGGGGGGGGGGGACAGTAGGTCCCCCCCCTTATTTTTTATTTTAGGGCCCCCACCCGCCGCACAGGGGTGGGGGCCGGGGGGGGACAATAGGTCCCCCCTTATTGATAATTTTAGGGCCCCCACCCGCCGCACAGGGGTGGGGGCCGGGGGGGGGGGGGACAGTAGGTCCCCCCCCTTATTTTTTATTTTAGGGCCCCCACCCGCCGCACAGGGGTGGGGGCCGGGGGGGGACAGTAGCCCCCCCCCCTTATTGTGAATTTTAGGGCCCCCACCCGCCGCACAGGGGTGGGGGCCGGGGTGGGACAGTAGGTCCCCTCCCTATTGTGAATTTTAGGGCCCCCACCCGCCGCACAGGGGTGGGGGCCGGGGGGGGGCAGTATGTCCCCCCCTTATTTTTTATTTTAAGGCCCCCACCCACCGCACAGGGGTGGGGGCCGGGGGGGGACAATAGGTCCCCCCTTATTGATAATTTTAGGGCCCCCACCCACCGCACAGGGGTGGGGGCCGGGGGGGCAGTATGTGCCCCCCTTATTTTTAGGGCCCCCACCCACCGCTCAGGGGTGGGGGCCGGGGGGGGGGGAGGAGAGTAGGTCCCCCCCCCCCCTTCAACCACTATTGTGGCCGGACAGCATCCCTGTGGGTTCGGGCTTCAGCTGTCAGCTGAAGCCACGCCCACAGCAGTGCTGACAGGCTGTCAGCACACAAAGCGCGTTCACAGTGCTTTGTGTGCTGATAGCCCGTCTGATGCATTCACCCAGAATGCATCGGACGAGAAGCCTTTTTAGGGCCTCTGAACTCGGAAGTCCCTCTGGTGGCCGTCTGATTGACTGCAACAAGAGGTGTTCCAAGCTTCTAATGTAAACACTGCATTTTCTCAGAAAATACAGTGCTTACAAGAAAAAGGCTCCGGGTAGCTGTAGCACTCACCTAAACAACCTCATTAAGCTGAAGTTGTTCAGGTGACTATAGTGTCCCTTGAAGCTTTGTTACCAGATCTGTCCTAAAGAACTGTTGACAAATTTGTCTTATCCTTTGGCATAACACTTTGAACAGCCCCTGTGCTGGTATTCTCTACCTAGATGAATTGTAATCTCCACTAGCCTGCTTGGACAGAGGTTGGTTGTATAGAAGTGCATATCCTACTTTTAGGCTTTCAAGAAACAACGTCAGGCACAGCAGTTGTTTTATCACCTTTCATCCTTTTTAAACCAAAAGTCAAACTAATTTAACAAGCTAGAGATAACTGCTGAGTTCCATAAGTTTCAGAAGCAAAGCTATTTACCTGAATTGCTGGTCACGCTTCTCGGCAACTAAGGCCAATCTTTCATTCTCTCTTCTTTCTCTCAGACTCTTGACTCTTTCCCTCATTTTGGCTTGTCTTTCCACAGTAGTTTCCTCCATAGACTCCATTTCCTTGATCTGTTCCACCTCTTCCTTTTCCAGCAAGGACTTGAGTCTAGGTTAGCAAGAGAAATATATAATCGGTTTGAAGACTGTAATAAATGAATCAGTGTTTGTAGATAGCAGCCGTAAACACATTAACCCATGGCATTCTGCTTAATGAACCAAGCACTAACCCATGGCATAATTTAAAGATGCTACATAATAGATCAAGTGCTAGATCAGATTGACATAACATAACTAGGCACACTTTGGTAACTGTGTCATTGGCTTATTTTTTTATTGTGTTTACCTTCTCAGTTTACAATTACATGCCAGTTATTCTGACGATTTTCCCCCGTTTGCCACCATGTACCTTAATTATAAGTCATCCGACAGCACTTTCTTACTCTTTAGTTAATAGCATGCAGAACATTTGCCCAATTTGAATTAATATATGGTTTCTGAAATTGCATTGTGGATTTTACATTCTCAGCAATTCATCTAGTTTCCATGAATCATTACTCTTCAAAGTTGAAAGTCCATACACCAAAGAATGCCTAACCATAAGTACCCAATTATCTTAACCCGAAGTGTCCCTAATTGTTAGTGCCTCATAATGCTATAGTTCCAATTATCCAAAGTTATCTCAGTCCTAACAGGAACATAAAAGAGACACTCCACATATCCGAACCATTCTAACTTATTATAGTGCTAAATGGCTATTTTTGATTTGACAAGAAATAGAGGATTTGCTGAAGATGTCATTAAGATTTTTACAATGTACAGTGAATCTTCCTCATAGAACATGCACATATAAGAATTCTGTGTGTGTGGATGATAGTATGAATAAAGAATTGGCTAGAAGACAGATGACAATGTGCAGTGATACATGGTAAGCTTTCATAGTAAAGATTATGTACTAATGATATCCCTCAGGAATTAGTCCTAGGGCCAGGTCTTGTTAAGATATTTTTTGCGTATATACTAAAAATCAGGTGAACCAATGATTTCATTTCCAAATGAGTATATGTCCCTGGGGTACTTACTAGTAGTGATTCTAAGCAATAATAGGAATGGGTTCATTCTTTACTGCACTCGTATTACAGATAAATATCTTTTAACATAACCTAAGATGCTAAATTCTGACTAATCAAGACAGTACGTAGGTTGATGGAAACCGAGCTAACATGTCATGAGAATGATCTCCTGTTATATCCGCCTTAATTTTCTTCTCGGTGTGGAATACTGCGTTTTAATAAAATAGAATATTGATACAAAGAGGCCATTTTGTCACCTGTCTCGTCTCTCCTCAATATGCATCCGGTATTCCTCCATTGTCTCGTAGACCTTTCTCTGAACGGTGTTGTGCATTATTTTATAGTCTGTGTTTTTTACCCATTTGTTCTTCATTAATTCAAATTTATTATCCTTTGTATAGGCCAGCAACTGGTCCCGAACCTCATTTTGACGCCTGATCTCAAGATTGAAATAATCAGTTTGTCGTCGCGAAGGTAACTTGGCTTTCTGGAAAAGAATAATAAACAATAGTTTCATGCAATTTCCACGTAAATTTAATTTCAATTACATTTGTCATATTTTTTAAGAAACGTCCTCAATTCCCCCCCCCCCCCCCACCCTCATAAACAGGAATTCTATACACTAAATTAAACAATCAACATTACATATATGTGGCGAAACCAACCTCGCCACTGGGCCCTGGAGAAGCCTGTTTGCCCGCCTCCTACCTGCTGACTATGGCCCCTGGGTTATTTGGGGCATATTGTATTTTATTGTGCGACTGCTGGCCCTTTAAGCACAGTGAATGGTATTTTATTGTACTGCTGCTGGCCCTTTAAGAACTGTCTGGGGACATATTGAGACTTTGGGTAACAATACCCTTTAAGACTATGGCCCCTGAAAACGTATGGACTTTTATTCGGTGTGTATGGCCCTTTAAGAACCGTCTGGGGACATCTTGTAACTTTGGTGAACAATGCTCCTTTAAGACTATGTCCCCAGACCTGTAAAATAACTTGCCCCTGGCTTTCTCCCGCTTGGTTCAGTAAATAGGGCTTACTGAACCAAGTACCACACAGGCAGACCACCCAGAAGTTAAAGTGTGCAGGCAATTTACCTCCCAGGCTGTGAGGTTACTGCAGGTTAATTGCCGACCACTGGGTGGCCGCAGTTCATGCAAACGAACACGTGGCGGCAGCCATCTTTGTTCAGTCGAAGATTCTGTGGAACTGAAATCGGCTACACATTTTACCGAACACCGCTGACCCTTACCTTCTCCTACACTTCGTTTTTCAGCTCCAGAGACTAAGTCCCGTTCGAAATGGGACTTAGTTGTTTTTTCCGCATGAAATTGACCGACCGCACAGCCCAAATCTATGGTCCTGTTTTGGGCAGGAAAATGTGCTTGCGGTCGGTCATAAAGGGACCTCCAGCTAACTTTTGATCCTCTGGAGGGATTTGTCTGATTTTTGGAAGGGTGTATGTTTAAAGTGTGCTGATTCTAAATATGTTTATTTATGGATGTATGGATTTAAAGTTATAGCACATGTATAAAAACTGTAGTTTTCCTGGCTGTATTATTATGTTAACTGGTTATCTGAGGGGAGGGGATGTGTGGGTTGTACCATGTATCTGACTGGTTATTTTATGCCTCCCCCTGGGTGTGGCCTGTATGTGTACAATTGTAATAAAAGCCAGGCTGGATGTGCCAGTCGAGAGTTCCTGTTTTACCCTCAAAGTGAAGTGTCGTCTCATTATTGGGGGAAGGATTTATTGCATGCTGTTCCAGTTGACTGCTAGGAGTGTAAGCCTATTCGCATGGTTTTTCCTATTCAACTGTCTCCAGCATTCAGAGGCTTGAGAGCATTCATATGCTTCTCAGATTCGGTGGTTGTGGTGTCTGCTGCAGTGCTTGAAGTCCTCAGGAGCGCTAGGAGCATCCTTTAACGGAGGTGCCCAGTCGGGGTGCCAGGTGATCCGTTACAATATATCAGCATTATTCGCTAAAGTGAGAACTTTTGGGAATTCAAAGTGAATTTAAAGTGAAATGAACAAATTCACCTATATTTCCAGTTTGAATATCTGAATGTGCTTCTGTGTTACACAACCATGTTATAGTGCTGCTGACCACACTATGTGTGTAATGTTAAGGGTTAATAAGTGCGTAGAGGTTTATAACTATACCTCTTTCTAATTCAATAGAGATTTTGTTTTTAGCTAAAAGCAGAAAAATGAATTGCTAGAGTAATACTTACTGGAGAGGATTTGTCTTGACGTGACATGTGAGCTTACCCTTAAATGGCGATTGGAATGATATTAAAAAAACCTCCTGCTATTTAAATGTGCAACGGGATCTGGGATAGAGTACAGGTAAATTGTATTTATTACTTTTTTGCTTTTGACTACAAGTCTGCATAGGTTACATTTTTTTTAATATATATTCTGACATTTTTTTTCATTTTGGTACATGATAATATTTTCTTGATTTGCAGGGGGTCTAGTTGTTCACTTTCTTGTACGTTCTATAACTCATGGAACAAAACATTCATATGAAGTGCTCCTTGTAGTATATCAGTGCTATGCATGAAGGTCTACCTAAACAATTTGTAACTATGTGAGAAGCTTTGAAATTTAACATTAGCCTTTACAGAGACACAGCAATGAGGTGCATCCATTTAAATGGCTTCATCCCTTGAATAACGTGGCCTATAAGAGGTACAGTGACTTACCACAGCCACAGAGTGAGGGTCTGGTCCTCTCACTTCCCTGCAACGGGGTCGAGTCCTCTGGCTGACAAGCATACTGCCTTTTCTGCAAGTGCCACTCTAAAACCAAGACAGAGACAAACATACAGTTTTTTTTGTTTCATTAAAATTATATTGAGGATTTTACAATTGTTTACAGAAAACAACAAAAAGTCTAAAAAATATGAAACTAAAAACAAGAAACATAAAACATAACGTTTTTAGCAAGAAATATAAATGAACCTGGGATCTGGGATAAAGTATATATTGTTTTATATATAATTATTTATATATATATTTCATTTTCCCCAGTATATAGATAGATACATTATACCCTGTATATAGATAGATACATTGTACCCAGTATATAGATAGATACAGTTGCAAGAAAAAGTATGTGAACCCTTTGGAATTATATGGATTTCTGCACAAATTGGTCATAAAATGGGATCTGATCATCATCTAAGTCACAACAATAGACAATCACAGTCTGCTTAAACTAATAACACACAAAGAATGAAATGTTGCCATGGTTTTATTGAACACACCATGTAAACATTCACAGTGCAGGTGGAAAAAGTATGTGAACCCTTGGATTTAATAACTGGTTGAACCTCCTTTGGCAGCAATAACTTCAACCAAATGTTTCCTGTAGTTGCAGATCAGACGTGCACAACGGTCAGGAGTAATTCTTGACCATTCCTCTTTACAGAACTGTTTCACTTCAGCAATATTCTTGGGATGTCTGGTGTGAATCGCTTTCTTGAGGTCATGCCACAGCATCTCAATCGGGTTGAGGTCAGGACTCTGACTGGGCCACTTCAGAAGGCGTATTTTCTTCTGTTTAAGCCATTCTGTTGTTGATTTACTTCTATGCTTTGGGTCATTGTCCTGTTGCAACACCCCTCTTCTGTTGAGCTTCAGCTGGTAGACAGATGGCCTTAAGTTCTCCTGCAAAATGTCTTGATAAACTTGGGAATTAATTTTTCCTGCGATGATAGCAATCCGTCCAGGCCCTGACGCAGCAAAGCAGCCCCAAACCATGATGCCCCCACCACCATACTTCACAGTTGGGATGAGGTTTTGATGTTGGTGTGCTGTGCCTCTTTTTCACCACACATAGTGTTGTGTGTTTCTTCCAAACAACTCAAATTTGGTCTCATCTGTCCACAAAATATTTTGCCAGTACTGCTGTGGAACATCCAGGTGCTCTTGTGCAAACTGTAAACATGATAGATACATTGTATACAGATAGATACATTGTACCCGGTATATAGATAGATACAGTGCACCCTGTATACAGATAGATACATTGTACCCTGTATACAGATAGATACATTGTACCCGGTATATAGATAGATACATTGTACCCGGTATATAGATAGATACATTGTACCCTGTATATAGATAGATACATTGATCCCGGTATATAGATACATTATACCCAGTATATAGATAGATACATTGTACCCGGTATATAGATACATTATACCCAGTATATAGATAGACACATTGATCCCGGTATATAGATAGATACATTATACCCAGTATATAGATAGATACATTGTACCCAGTATATAGATAGATACATTGTACCCTGTATATAGATAGATACATTGTACCCAGTATATAGATAGATACATTGTACCCAGTATATAGATAGATACAGTGTACCCTGTATATAGATAGATACATTGCACCCGGAATATAGATAGATACATAATACCCGGTATATAGATAGATACATTGCACCCTGTATATAGATGGATACATTGTACCCTGTATATAGATGGATACATTGTACCCTGTATATAGATAGATACATTGTACCCTGTATATAGATAGATACACTGTAACCGGTGTATATATATATATAGATACATTGTACCCAGTATATAGATAGATACATTGTACCAAGTATATAGATAGATACATTGTACCCAGTATATAGATAGATACATTGTACGCAGTATATAGATATATACATTGTACCCTGTATATAGATAGATACATTGTACCCGGTATATAGATAGATACATTGTACCCAGTATATAGATAGATACATTGTACCCAGTATATAGATAGATACATTGTACCCTTTATATAGATAGATACATTGCACCCGGTATATAGATAGATACATTGTACCCTGTATATAGATACATTATACCCAGTATATAGATAGATACATTGTACCCGGTATATAGATACATTGTACCCAGTATATAGATAGACACATTGATCCCGGTATATAGATAGATACATTGTACCCAGTATATAGATAGATACATTGTACCCTGTATATAGATAGATACATTGTACCCAGTATATAGATAGATACATTGCACCCGGAATATCGATAGATACATTGTACCCAGTATATAGATAGATACATTGCACCCTGTATATAGATGGATACATTGTACCCTGTATATAGATAGATACATTGTACCCTGTATATAGATAGATACACTGTAACCGGTGTATATATATATATATATATAAAGACGAGAGGATATTCTTGCACTCCAACAAAACAATATTAAGGTACCTGGTGCTCTGGTAGCAAAAATCATAAATATGCCACGGCAACACATTTTTACACCGAAGGGCTTGGGAGGATTGACTCATGCCGCTGTCCGTAAGTAAAGGGTTTGACCATAGTGACGTTGGCGTCCCTGGTTGCCCGGTAACGACAGTCGGCGAATCAGATACCTCGGATCTGGTCATGTGGGCCAGGAACCCGGAAGTGTAGTGTGCTGATACGGCAGGCAGCTGTGGTCCGTCCGATGGCGGGAATGGAGGTGAAACACCTGAATATGTAAGTTTACTAATTTAGATTCTCCCTATATAAGCTTGCTTGTTTCATTGTTTAAGTTGTCCTGATGAAAGCTCCATGAGGAGCTGAAACGTTGACGTCCTGAACTGAATAAAAGAAAACTTGTATCACTGAGAATTCCTGGAGTGCCGGTATTTTTTGGATATTTATGATTTTTGCTACCAGAGCACCAGGTACCTTAATATTGTTTTGTTGGAGTGCAAGAATATCCTCTCGTCTTTGTACATATAGGGTGTTTGGCACATACCCTTTCTATGCACCCACAGAGTCTTTGTGCATCCTGCGCACAATTTCCCTAGCTTTGAAGGGATAGCAGCTTCCTATGGGACTTTCTGTTTTTTTTCAGCTTGAATTTGCTGGAAATACTTTGTTTTTATTTTTATTTTTTAAAGCAACAGTACTCATTTGATTTTTTAATCTAAGCTAATAAAAGTTAAGTTTTATTTAGAACTTGAAGTGGAACGACCACCTTAATACCTCTTGGTGACCAGTACTATAGTTACTGTCCAGTGTGTGGACATGGAGAACTTCCTTACCCAAGCAGGCGGATGTGACTCTCAGGCCACCATACTACAATTTAGTGATGCACAAGCGGCAGAGATCCTGTGGAGTACGACTAGTCTAGAATTACCCACTACCACAACACTAAAGGATGTGTATTTCAAACTTCTCAAGTTGAAGAAGAAAGAAATTGACTTGGATCTCCACGGAATCTTTCTCTCTGACTACCACAGAGCAAAACAAATCCCAAGGGGTTTTCGAGTAAGAAATATACCCACTATAGGGAGGACAAAGGCAAGGGTTTGCAAGGACTGGACTGCAGTTCTGAATAAGTGCTCTCTGGATCTCATGTTGATAACAATTCAAGATGTTAAGGATGACCTGGTAGACATCAGAAGGAAGATCCAGACAGTGGAGAATGAATATGCATTACTGCTTGATACACAAGAAGGGAACAACATCACACTGAAATTGAGTGAGGAACTCCTTAAATACAAAAACCAGTTGATTAAGTTCAAACGGCAGAAAATGGAGAGGGTCCACCAGGACTATCAAGAGTCCGCAGTGTACAGATGGTTGTCAGGCGAGTACAGGGGGAGACCGAGGAGGTATCGCAAAAGGATTACCAAACCGAATGTTCCGACTATTGATGTAACGTCTGGGGAGTCCGCCTCAGAGGGTGAAGGGAACCAGGCGGGCCCATCGGCCCATTTTTTAGACGAGACAATGCATCAAGATACAACCAGGTTACCGACCACGATGACAAGGAGCATGCACAGGCTAGGAAAAGAACCTTCACCAGGCGAGGACAGAAAGGACGAGTCCACTGGTCCAAAGGGCAAACCTCCGAGGCGCAATTAATCCCCATTTTCAATTTATCAAAACGGGCACTAACCCCGACCGAAATCGACATCCTGAGTAAAGGCCTTTCTTTCATACCCACTACCCCCCCTAATCACTTTCAATGGGAGGTCGAACTTTTTAAGTTTGGTCGGAGTTTAAGACTTAAAGATTTCTTCAGTAACACCAAATCACAAATTTCTTCTAACAGCGCAACATCCTATAGATTCAAACCCACTAGTGTGTTTGATCCACCCACAACTCAGGTGGCCATCAAGTCTTTTTTAAGAACAGTGAGGCAAGATACGAACTCTATTTTACAGAGCCACCAGCCTAAACACTACAACTTGTCTAAAGAAAATTTGGCCCTGATTAAGAATTTGGCTTCAGATCCGACCATAGTGATACGCCCGGCAGATAAGGGGGGAGGTATTGTCGTTTTGAACTATGAGGAATATGCTGAGGAAATCAGATCTCAATTGAATGATACAAAAATCTATAAGAAATTGGACCAGGACCCCACCAGTTCAATAGCCAGAAAAATTGAAGAATCTCTTTCCTTTGGACTCCAAGCGGGACACATAGACTTGGATTTATACCATTTTTTACAAAAGAAACATCCTAAGTCTCCTATAATATACACACTTCCCAAAGTCCATAAAAGCCTGACTCAACCTCCGGGACGACCCATTGTCTCTGCAGTACAGGGGCTGTTAGAACCAATAGCCAAATACCTGGATTTCTTATTTAAGGGCCCCGTGACGGCACTAGCAACATGTATCAAGGATACCCCAGATCTTCTACAACGATTGAAGCAGGTGGGAACTTTCCAAGGGGTTCTGATTACCATGGATGTCGGTAGCCTGTACACCATCATCCCACACGATGATGGTGTACAGGCAATGCGGGATCTCCTCACACAGTCACCAAACTATCATGGTCCAACTATTGAATACGTTTTGGAATTGTTGGATATAGCGTTGCAGAATAATTATTTTCGTTTTGAGACCTCATGGTACTTGCAGATAGCAGGGACCTCTATGGGGGCGGCCATGGCCCCCATGTATGCGAATGCATACATGTACCAATATGAGTTGAAATATATTTTGCAACAATATGAAGATAAAGTCATCAGATATTTCAGATTTATCGATGACATCCTCATTCTATGGAACGGCACATTGGAGGAAGCGGCCCAATTCACGAAAGGCCTTAATGAGTTACCTACTCCAGTCAAAATGACCAGTCATATAGATGAACATAGTGTTCAGTTCCTTGACGTTGAGATCATGGTCATTGACCATAAGCTAGAGTATAAACTCTTTACTAAACCAACCGACCGTAATACTATCTTACATTACGGGAGCTTCCACCCCAGGCATCTGAAAATGTCACTACCGTTCTCCCAGTTTCTGAGAGTGTTACGCAACAATTCCCAAGCAAATCAATGTGACCTCCAACTTGAAATCATGTACAAGAAATTTCAAACAAGAGGATATCCCCGTCCTGTACTTGAAGAGGCTCTTAAGAAAGCCAGAAGTACCCATACTGTTCCTGCAACACGTGCTGACAAATTGACCAACTCTAGACCAATTTTTCCAATGCTTTTCAACACCGCTAGCACGGAACTAACCACATCGGTCCGGAGTAACTGGAATATCATTACACTGGATCCATCCCTTCCCAAGAGCCTACGTCAGAAACCACTGTTTTGCTTTCGAAGAAACAGGAATTTAAGGGACATGTTAGTGAACACAGACCCTACACACTGCTACAAGCCGACATCTAAAGATTCCAAAAACACGGGATGTGTAAGGTGTTTGGGGTGTGTCACCTGTGGACACATTATCCCTGCCAAAACCTTTAGTCATCCACACACGGGACAGACTTTTCGAATCCAACACCGGATTCATTGTCGGAGTGACTTTGTAATCTATAAACTGACTTGCCCGTGTGGCTTGAACTATGTCGGCAAGACAGAGACGGCACTCTGTGAAAGAATCAGGGGCCACAGATCGAGTATCCGACTTGCCTATCGTGATGGCAAGTCGGACAAACCTGTGGCCCGACATTTTCTGGAACTATCACATCCCCTGGCTTCACTCAGGTGTGTGGCCATTGACCACGTACCGACCCCTCTTCGGGGGGGAGATCGGGGCAAACTCCTGTTACAGAGAGAAACGTACTGGATAACACGGTTGGACACTATTTCGCCCAGGGGCCTGAACGAAAAATGTTCTTTCACTATGTTCCTATAATTCCCTAGTACTAGGTTGATTACAGTACAAAGCATCACAGTGGTATCTGAGGTATAGGGATGGACATTCTATCTCTATTGTACGTAGTTCAAATAATAATCTAGTACTGCTTTTTACATAATTTTATTCTTTATTTAACATAAAGAGGATTTTTTAGTCATTATAAAAACAAAAAAATTTTTTGTTACTTACATATCCATGGGGGTAGAGCGGGAACTAGGGATTATGCAAATTGTTCCACATATATATATCATTACCAGGCCTATTACATATTGGTCATTTGCTCATGTTTATTATTCTCACTAGGTACTTATATAGTTTTTTACTTTATAGAACTTTCCTTATAAATAATAGCACCTTATTACATCTCTCACTTGTTGCACCTTTGTTATATGTTTAACACCTTCTACCTTTAGGTCACTGAGTGCTTGCATGGGTAGGGAACCATGAGTGTGTGTATGGGTCATGGAGTGTGAGTGATTGGTTCGCTGAGTGTGTCTCAATTCCCTAACGCCTTCTGGAATGCTTACGCTGATGTAGAATTATTAAAAACCTTTATTGATCCTGTATTGAATTTTTTGTACTAACTCCATTATAACTACATTACATGACAGATTTTCCTAACAGCATTTAGAATATTGAATAGAGAATGTATTTTCTAGAAGGACATGACTAACACCGGAATTATCAAGTTCCTGTAATATGAAACAAAGTATACTATAGCTAGGCCATGAGAAAACTGCTCTAATGAAATGTTCTTTCATAAAAAAGACCCTGAACCTGACCCCGAGTCTGACATTACTAACTACCCAAAATGACGCCCAAGCCCCCCTTCCCACCGAGTAAGCCTCGTGCTGGGTAAGATGGCGCTTGAGCCATCTGTCCACACCCGTGTCCAGAATAACGCCACCTCCCGGTGGGAGGACACCTAGCTAACCACTTAGTTCTTGAGCCAATTAATAATATTGATGGGTGGACATTGACATAACCACGTAACACATTAAATTTTCTCGAAGTGCTTTTAACCTGAACTCCGTGTGTCAGTGTGAACTTACTTCTGCGTATACACAATTTAATCATCTCAGATTTGGACAGGAACAGATAGACATTTAAACACATTTGTTTATTTCTAAATTAATCTACATCAATTTGGCGCCCAACGTGGGGCACCGGGCTATGGCCTCTGGCCGGTAAGCCGTCCTAAGGAAGACGCTGTTGGACGGAGGAATCCTGGGGGAAGGATAAGAGACTGATCACCTCTGAATACACAGTAGAGACTACTGCAGAGCCTATCCGGTATGTTCCAGCCCCTTTGATTGACCCGTCCAAGTGTCTGTGACTGCTACCGGGAGGACATCAAAGACAGGTAATATCTTGCCCGGTGTCTTATTGTTGTTACCCATTTGTTTACCAGCATTTAGTCTATCTGTTGCCTGGGTGTGTTTGTATTGGCCTGTCTTTAGCTTAAGTGCCCGGGTAGAGTGTTTATCTGTGTACCCCTTTTGGGATAAGGGGGGGTGGACCTGTGGTAGTTTGCCTGGGGGTCCTCTGTTTGTCTGTTTACCCCTTTTGGGATAAAGGGGGGTGGACCTGTGGGTGTTTGCCTGGGGGTCCTCTGTTGCCTGTTTACTCCTTTTAGGAGCCACGTGGCTGTGGCTGTAGGGAAAAAGGGGGGTGGACCTGTGGAAGTTTTCCTGGGGGTCTTCTTTGCCTGTTTAACTCTTTTAGGTGCTGGGTAGCTGCAGCAGTAAGGAAAAAGAGGAGGGGGGAATCTGTGGAGGGGTGTAGACTCATTGCTTCCTGGGGATTCCCCATGGTGTCACTTTGATAGCCTAGCTAGCCTCATTGTGCACATAACTCTGCTTGCAGAGAGGTGGTACCCTCCAGCTTCGAGCGCTGAGGCTGGTGGAATTCCAATTTTATTTGTAGCGGGTGGATTCAAGCAGGTATTGCTGTCTCCAGCACCACGTGGTAGTGAGACTTACGGGTGGGTCCGTAGGGGCGCTACGGGGGTGAGGATAGTGGTGGCCACACTTAGTGGACTGCTGTAACAAGGGAGGCTATACAGGATTCGGGTCGGAGATGGTTGCAGTTTCCTGTGGCCGCTGGTAGTGAGACTTGAGGAAGTCATTCTCCGAGCGGGGACACTACGAGGTTGAGGGAGGTGACTTTGGTCACATGAGTAAAGGAAAGGGATTACTGTTGAATTTATTTGAACTGTGATGCATGCACTGTATTTCAATTGAATTGTTGTTTTAATTGGGAGTCATTCAAACTCCTGTGTCTGTCTCTACTTTCACTTTACTTTTACTTTTTACTCTACTTCCTGTGTTATTTACACTTTCCACTCCTATTTCTCTCGTGAGAGAAGTGATTGGTCACACACTTCTCACCTCGCTCCAATCCGTGGCTACCTTGGGTAGGCGGAAATTAGTGACTAGTCTACGTTTTGGGAAGACACACTTGGGGGGACCCACCCTTCCGAGTGGCAGTCGAGCATTGTAGACACTCTGTTTCATCTTCCTTTCCCTATATCTGGGACGCCTTTTATAGGGGGATATGGGACAGGGATTGGGTAAGCCCGGTAAGGGCTGGTTAGCGTGTGATCTAGTTGAAGATAGAGAGGGTGAAGAGATGGTTAAGGGAGTTGAAAAGATTGCTAAAGTGTGTAAAATTGCTGTGCCTTCATGTGGTAGATTGCAGCCAGAAAGCTGGCGTAGATTACTGACAGAGAAGAAAGGCAAGCTTACAGATAATGATTTATTACGTACTGCAGAAGCATGGTATAGAGTAGCAAAGGCTATTCAGCAGGAAGGTTGGGTTGAGGAAGAAATAGATCACAAAGGTGTAAAATTGTTTGTGTATCATAATAATTGTGTTGCTGGGGCATTCCCTCAGCCAGCGCCCCAAAATGGCGCCCAGGGGATGTCCATTCCCAAGGTTCAGTCAGCAATAAGTGACAGCCAACTGACCATGTTCCCCACTCCCAATCCTCCCAACACCCATCCCGTCATTTCCCCTGTTTGTCCGGTCCTGAATTCTGATGGATCATTATTTTCCCCATCATCATCCCTAACATTTCCATCATCCTCATCCATCCCTGCACTACCTTCTCTGCCTAATCCTAACATTTCATCCGCCATTCCTTCCCTGCGCTCTCTCTCCGTCAATAATCCTACCCTCCCACTTGCATCCACCCAGCTCTCTAACCCCGCCTCACCTGCTACTGTCAATCCCACTACACCCACTCCAGTCCCTCCTACTACTCCTGCCTCTGCTAATCTCTCTCCGTTCTCTCTCCTTCCCACTCCTCCCACAGCCCAAGTTCCCACCCCTTCAGCTTCATTTCCGTACCCCGGATGTCCCACCTCCTTCCCTAATCCCTGCCCAACTAACCCGCCCTCCCCAGGTTCCGCCCAAACCCCTACCCAGATGGCCTGGCCCTACCCCTTCCCCTACCCTATGACCCTGCCCTATCCAAACCAAGCCTACTTCCTTTCCCAAGCCACTCCCCAGACCCCGGTCACGCCCAATCCGGCACAGTCTGCCCCGGATGTGCCCACATCCAACATGGCCGCCACTACCTCCCTTAACCCCAACGCAGCTTCCTTTCACGCCTCCAATATGGCGGCCCCCAGTCATCCAGCACCCCTAATGCCGGTGCTTCCCGGTGACTACTCACCCCAAGCTCATAATCCACTGGCCACCCCAGCATCTGGGATTCCCTCATTTCCCCCGGTTCTGACACCTCAAATGGCCCCATTACTCAGAGGGGTCCAGGTCACAGACGAAGATGAGTATGAGGAGGGATCCCAGGGTTCACAGGATGCCACGGGGCCTCTGCCTCGCCGTTCCCTCGATGATCCTTTCGGACATACGGGCCGGGGAGATCGGGCCCCTCCTAAATATGTAGCTTTTATTCCTACCCAGGCTAGTACTCTGATGAAATCACTCCCTGACACAGAAAAGCAACCTATGCCTTTTTACCGAGGGATAGTTCAAATCCAAAAGACTTATTCCGCTGCATGGCGTGATTTGTTGAGCATTTGTGCTATTAAAGCCGGAGATGCATACTGGCCCAGCATAGCCCGCCACCTCAGCACAGATTTGCTCATAAGTGACATTGATTACCCCTCCGGAGTAGCATTCTGCAACCAGCTAAAGGAATGGGCTAAGGACAAACTTGCAGATCAGGCTGCTGGCCTTACTGATATTGTACAAGACAAAGGAGAATCAGTGGAAAGGTTTCATGCAAGACTGTTTCAACTGTTTACAGATTTATGATTTGATCTCACAGACAAGATCCATTCTCAAATGCTGTCTGGTGCATTTGTCCAAGGTGTCAAGGACTCCATACGCAAGGGAATCATTGCTGCACGCCCTGAATATAAGGTAGTCCCTCTGGATACCTTACTCTTAGTTGCTAGAGGTCTGGAATCTGCCCAGACTCCTAGAAGGCCAAATTCATCTCCTCTCATGGTGTCCCGCACCGGACCTGTCCCAAAAGGCACCAAACCCGAGGATGGACATTGCTTAAATTGTGGTGCTAAAGGACATTTCAGAGGTGAATGCCCGGAGCCCAAGAAAGTGACAAAGGCTGCACATGTCCCCAAAGCCCCAAAAACAGTTCCAATTGTTGAGGAACCAGATGATTAGGAAATTGGCAAGCCTGTGTCATTAACCCCTGTCATGGCAGTGTCTTCAGGGGATAAGGGGGGGGGGGGCACTTGCCACTGTGACTCTACCCATTGAAGGACAACCTACTACATTTCTTGTTGACACAGGTGCAGCCCGAAGTGTTCTGCGAGAACAAGATCTGCCAGACCCATCATTTCTGTCAAATATTGATGTCTCTTGTGTAGGAGTGGATGGCCTACCAAAACACAGTCCTTTAACAACTCCATTACGAGTTGGCAACTACCCTAGTTTGCTTGCTCGTTTTGTGGTATCCTCCACATGCCCCATTAACCTGTTGGGCGCTGATGTCCTCTCACGTCTGCAGGCATCTATCATTTTCACCCCAGATGGACAAGTAGAGTTATCTACCCCTCTGTCTGTGTCAGACACCTCAGCCTTGTGCTCCCTGCCTTTGATGCTCCATTTAGAAGAACCCCATGGGGAAGCAAAGGAACTGAGGTCCAATTTCCCTGATTCACTGAAGACACAAGTACCTGCAAAACTGTGGTCCTCAGGCCCAGAGGACATAGGTCACCTAAAGGTTCCACCTGTGGTGGTGAAACTCATTCCAGGAGCAAAGCTACCAAGGAAACCACAATATCCTTTAAAACCAGCTCAAGCTGCAGCTATTTCAATTCAAATCAAAGCACTCTTGGAGAAGTGTGCTCTCATGAAATGTGAATCAAAGTGCAACACCCCATTGTTTCCTGTGAAGAAGAAGACTCCAAAAGGTGAACCAGAGAAGTACAGAATGGTCCAGGATCTCCGTGCAGTGAATGAAGCCACAGTCCTGGACACCCCAATTGTGCCAAACCCACACACTCTGCTCTGTGGGGTCCCACCTTCTGCAAAATACTTCAAAGTCATTGATCTGGCCAATGCCTTCTTCAGTGTACCCCTGGATCCAATCTGCCAATACCTGTTTGCCTTCACACATGAAATGCAACAGTATACATGGACTGTCATGCCCCAAGGGGCACAAAACTCTCCAAGTCAATTTGCAAAGGCCATGTGCTCAATCCTTGATCCATGGCAAGCAGACCATCCAAATGTTGTCCTGCTCCAGTATGTGGATGATTTGCTGCTCTGTGGAGATGACATACCCACAACAGAAGAATGTTCAATTAATCTCCTTTGCTATCTAGCAGACCAAGGATGCAAAGCTTCACTTCTCAAGCTTCAATTGTGTCAACCTACTGTCATCTTCCTTGGTCATTGTCTATCCCAAGGTACTAGACATCTCACCCGCGACCGAGTTAGAGCAGTACTGGAAATTCCACCTCCAAGGACTTCAAAATCTCTACATGCCTTCTTAGGCCTCATTTTCTACTGCCGAGCATGGATCCCAGAAGCCTCTCTGCTCATGCAACCACTCTATGATGCACTCAAGTCAGACCCATTCTGCCTGACCAATGAGGCACTAGACAACTTCGGTACACTAAAACGTGCCATTGCATCTGCTCCTGCTCTAGGCCTATCAGACTATTCCAAACCCTTCAAGTTATTTGTCTCTGAGAGACAAGGCCATGCTACAGGAGTCCTTACTCAAACAAATTAGTTAAGAGGCCGTCAAAGGCCTATTGGATTTTTCTCCTGCCAGCTGGATATCGTGGCCAGAGGGACCCCTTCTTGTCTTCGGGCCGTTTTTGCAGCAAGAGAACTTATTGAAAGAACTGCAGACCTGGTCCTTGGCCACCCTTTAGTTGACATTTCTGCCATCATCAACCAAGTACAACTCAAGCATGTGTCTCCTGCAAGGCACCTACGTCTTCAATGTCATCTCCTGTTACCTGACAACATTACCATACAAAGATGTCAAGTTCTCAATCCGTCCACTCTTCTCCCACTACCTGAGGGAGGTATCCACTATGGGTTTATCATGGATGAAACCTACATCTACCTTCTTACTGGTACCATTAAGAAAATGCATCCGGATTTATGATGGACAAACACCTCTCTGCGAGGGAGCAGGATATGCCTTCTGTACCATGTGGTACAAGCCAAACATCACTCCTGAACCTTGCTATGAAGATGAACTCTATCATCTGGTGGAGGTGAAACTCACTGCACAAGACTTCTACTGTGACTCTGAAGGCAACAGCATGGTCTTGATTCAACTGCCTTCAGAACTCAAATACTTGTACCATCATTGGGATACTGTCAGGATCGGGTCAGGGATCCAACACGCAGAGTACAAAGAGTAGCAGATACGTATACCGGTCCTTAGAATGGCCGGACTTAACGTATAACTACGATAGAATGGTCAGAGACAAGCCGAGGTCGAGGGAACGAGAAGACAGGTAAGCGAGAGACAAGCCGGGTCAAGGATAACGGAAAGACAGGAGAGTAAATACCAAAGCCGGGTCAGAACCAAAAGACAAGAGAATAACAAAGCACTGTGTGACTAGGCGGACTAGAACCACGACAGGGCAATGAGTGAATGAGAGAGCCACTGTTAAGTATCCTGGCTAGGGAGAGAAGACACGCCTCCGGCGAGTCCTGATTCGTCTCCCGAGATTTGAGTGACAGGACGTTCCGGGTTGGCGTCATGACGTCTACCTCCGGTCCTCCTGTTATAAAAGGAAGTGACTCCCTCGCGGCCGGCGTTAGCAAGACCGAGTGAACCGCGAGGGGCCGAGAAGACATGCCGTCCGGACGGATAAACTTCTAAGTCTCTACCTCTCTCAGAGGTAGAGGCTTCAGGTACCCTGACAGTACCCCCCCTCTCAGATACGCCCACCGGGCGGAAGGAGCCGGGGTGAGATGGAAAGCGGGAGTGAAATGCCCTGCGAAGGCGAGGAGCATGAACATCCTCTTGTGGTACCCAACTCCTCTCCTCAGGACCATATCCCTTCCAGTCAACTAAATATTGTACTCTCCCCCGGGAGACACGAGAGTCAATAATGGAGTTAACCTCATACTCCTCCTGACCCTCCACCTGAACAGGGCGCGGAGGGGCGATTGTGGAGGAAAATCTGTTACAGATTAGAGGTTTCAGCAATGACACGTGAAAGGAGTTCGGGATGCGTAACGTAGCTGGGAGAGCTAGACGATACGCCACTGGGTTAATTCGAGTCAAGATCCTGTAGGGACCAATATAACGAGGAGCGAATTTCATGGAAGGAACTTTAAGGCGAATATTCCTAGTACTCAACCAAACTCTATCGCCTGGAACAAAATTCGGAGCCGCCCTTCTACGTTTGTCAGCATGTTTCTTAACCAGTACAGAATTATGTAGAAGAATCTGTCGAGTCTGATCCCACAACTTCCTCAAATTGGCCACATGGACATCAACCGACGGTACTCCTTGGGAAGGAGAAACCGAGGGAAGAATAGATGGATGAAAGCCATAGTTCATGAAGAAGGGGCTTGAATGCGTAGAGTCACAAACGAGATTGTTGTGCGCAAACTCCGCCCAAGGAATCAAACCGACCCAATCGTCCTGGTGCTCGGAAACAAAACAACGTAAGTATTGCTCAATCTTCTGGTTGGTTCGTTCGGCAGCTCCGTTAGACTGAGGATGATAGGCGGACGAAAAATTCAATTTGATGCCTAATTGAGAACAGAACGACCTCCAAAAACGTGAAACAAATTGGGAGCCTCTATCAGAAGTAATCTCCGAGGGAATCCCATGCAAGCGAAAAATCTCTTTAGCAAAGATTTCCGCCAATTCAGGAGAAGTCGGGAGTTTAGGCAAAGGTACGAAATGTGCCATCTTGGTAAACCTATCGACTACGGTGAGGATAACAGTGTGCTTTTTAGAAACAGGCAAATCCACAATAAAGTCCATTGCCACACAGGACCAAGGTTTGTCAGGAATTTCCAGAGGTTGTAGAAGGCCACAAGGAAGCGAATGCGGTAGTTTAGTTTTAGTACAGACCACACAAACTCCGATAAAATCCTTAATATCCTTCCGTAACGAAGGCCACCAGAAATCCTTGGAGATCAAAGAATACGTCTTGCGAACACCCGGATGACCAGCCACCTTACCCTCGTGAAGACACTGTAAGAGCTCCAATTGGAGTTCAGGAGGAACGAAAAGTCTGGAAGCCGGAGTCAGTCTAGGTGCCAGATGCTGCAAGCTCCTTATCTGATCAAGTAGCGGAGAATGGACTTTGAGAGTAGTGTTAGCGATAATGTTACACTTGGGGACTATAGAGGACAAAACCGGCTCAGGTACGGCAGCAGGTTCATATTGGCGAGATAAGGCGTCGGCTTTAGAATTCTTAGAACCTGGCCTATATGTGAGTACGTAGTTGAAGTGAGTGAGAAATATGGACCAACGAGCCTGTCTAGATGAAAGTCGTTTAGCCTCTCCAATATAGGATAAGTTTTTATGATCTGTCAAAATAGTAACAGGATGCAAAGTACCCTCTAATAAATGTCTCCACTCCTTCAAGGCCATTATAACCGCTAGTAGTTCCCTGTCACCAATGTCATATCTGCTTTCAGTACCTGACAATTTTTTGGAAAAGTATCCACAAGGATGTAATGGTTTATCTACACCCAACCTTTGGGACAGAACAGCACCTATACCTGTCTCAGAAGCGTCAACTTCGAGTAGGAAAGGTAGTGTAGTATCAGGGTGAACTAAAATTGGTGCGGAAGCAAACAGCTCCTTGAGTGTCTTAAAAGCCAGAAGTGCTTCAGTAGACCAATTCTTAGTCTCAGCCCCTTGTTTGGTCATATTGGTGATGGGAGCAATGATAGAGGAGTATCCCTTAATGAAACGTCTGTAGTAATTGGAGAAACCAATAAATCTCTGGATAGCCTTGAGACCCTTAGGTAAAGGCCAATCTAATATGGATTGGAGCTTCTCCGGGTCCATTTCAAACCTTTCCCCAGAAATCACATAACCAAGAAAGGTAGTTTGGGATTGGTCAAAGCTGCATTTCTCTAGTTTGCAGTATAAGCCATGCTGAAGGAGTTTGTGTAGAACCCTTCTGACTTGTCCGTGGTGAGTCTCAATATCCCTGGAATGTATAAGTATATCATCAAGGTATACAATCACACAGTCATCCTGAAACTCCCTAAGAACCTCATTAATAAGGTCCTGAAATACTGCCGGGGCATTGCAGAGACCAAAAGGCATTACAGTATACTCATAGTGCCCATATCGAG
The DNA here is from genome assembly GCF_036172605.1 of Pelobates fuscus. NCBI lineage: Eukaryota > Metazoa > Chordata > Amphibia > Anura > Pelobatidae > Pelobates > Pelobates fuscus. Next base: position 54,193,943 of record NC_086321.1, on the reverse strand, counting down.
TATTGAATGCAGTTTTCCACTCGTCACCGTCGTGAATTCTCACCAAATTATAAGCACCCCTAAGGTCTAACTTAGTGAAAATTTTAGAACTTTTTAATCGATCAAAAAGCTCGGTGATCAAGGGAATCGGATATACATTTCTGATGGTTATCTTGTTAAGACCTCGGTAGTCAATGCAGGGTCTTAAAGAACCATCCTTCTTTTTAACAAAAAAAAATCCAGCCCCAGCAGGAGAGGAGGATCTTCTAATGAACCCCTTGTCTAGGTTTTCACGAATATACTCCTCTAGAACTAAGTTTTCATTCGTAGACAAAGGGTATATATGACCCCTGGGAGGCATGGTACCAGAAAGTAAATTAATTTTGCAATCAAAAGGCCTATGTGGTGGTAAGGTATCAGCCTTTCCTTTGTCAAATACTGCCTTTAAATCTTGATACAAGGACGGTATTTGTACTTTGGTAGAGTCGGTAGCGTTATTAAGTGAGTTGACACTACAAAGAGGTGACACTTTCTTTAAACAATTCTCTTGACAATCCTGACCCCACGAAACTATTTCCCCTGATCTCCAATCTATAACGGGGTTATGTCTCTTAAGCCAGGAGTATCCCAGGACTATGGGAACAGAAGGAGATGAAATGAGTAGTAGGGATATTTCCTCCTTGTGTAGAATACCAGTAGTTAAGTAAAGAGGTGTGGTCTCCCGGAAAATCACAGGCTCAACTAAAGGTCTACCATCAATGGCTTCAACAGCCAAGGGTGTCTTCCTTAACTGGGATGGGATAGTGTGTTTGGTGAGAAACTTTTGGTCGATAAAACTCTCAGCAGCGCCGGAGTCTATCAATGCCATAGTCTCTAAAGTTCCCTTCTCCCAAGTTAAAGAGACCGGTAATAGGAGTCTATGTTCCTTGTAGTTATGAGTAGAGGACAAAATCGAAACACCCAAGGTCTGTCCTCTAGAGAAACTTAGGTGCGAGCGTTTCCCGGACGACTGGGACAGCTCAAACGTACATGACCTCTGGCCCCACAATACATACACAGTCCCTCCCTTCTCCTGTACTGTCTCTCCTCCTCTGAGAGACGAGTAAGGCCTAACTGCATAGGTTCTGAAACCTGTGGATTTTTGGTTTCAGAAATTTGAAATGATGGTGCTAGTCTAAAGGAAGATTTACCGGTTCTATCTCGAGTATTCTGTCTCTCCCTTAGACGTTCGTCAATACGAGAGATAAAGGAAATTAAGTCCTCCAGATTCTCGGGAAGCTCTCTTGTTGCTACCTCATCAAGTATTACATCAGATAATCCATTTAAGAATACGTCTATATAGGCCTGTTCATTCCATTTTATCTCTGCCGCCAAAGACCTGAACTCTAGTGCGTAATCCACAAGCGTTTGGTTGTCTTGTCTAAGGCGCAACAGTAATCTGGCTGCATTAACCCTCCTGCCAGGAGGATCAAAAGTTCTTTTAAAAGCAGCTACAAAGGCATTATAGTTGTAGACTAATGGATTATCATTCTCCCACAACGGATTAGCCCATCTCAGAGCTTTCTCAATGAGTAAGGTAATAATAAATCCCACTTTTGCCCTATCAGTAGGGTATGAACGAGGCTGCAGTTCGAAATGAATACTGATCTGGTTCAAAAAGCCACGACACCTCTCAGGAGAACCAGCATAACGTACAGGTGGGGTAACTCGGGAAGAAGCACCTACAGTAGCTACCTCTAGTCCTGAACCCACAGAAGAAGCAGACATATTACGCATCTCCTCAGGTGGATTAATAGGACGAGACAGCAGCGCCTGTAGTGCTAGAGCCATCTGATCCATCCTATGATCCATGGCGTCAAACCTAGGATCAGGAGAACCAAGCTGACAATTTGTACCTGCAGGATCCATGGCCCTGTCGTAATGTCAGGATCGGGTCAGGGATCCAACACGCAGAGTACAAAGAGTAGCAGATACGTATACCGGTCCTTAGAATGGCCGGACTTAACGTATAACTACGATAGAATGGTCAGAGACAAGCCGAGGTCGAGGGAACGAGAAGACAGGTAAGCGAGAGACAAGCCGGGTCAAGGATAACGGAAAGACAGGAGAGTAAATACCAAAGCCGGGTCAGAACCAAAAGACAAGAGAATAACAAAGCACTGTGTGACTAGGCGGACTAGAACCACGACAGGGCAATGAGTGAATGAGAGAGCCACTGTTAAGTATCCTGGCTAGGGAGAGAAGACACGCCTCCGGCGAGTCCTGATTCGTCTCCCGAGATTTGAGTGACAGGACGTTCCGGGTTGGCGTCATGACGTCTACCTCCGGTCCTCCTGTTATAAAAGGAAGTGACTCCCTCGCGGCCGGCGTTAGCAAGACCGAGTGAACCGCGAGGGGCCGAGAAGACATGCCGTCCGGACGGATAAACTTCTAAGTCTCTACCTCTCTCAGAGGTAGAGGCTTCAGGTACCCTGTCAGATACTTCTATTCCACATGTCCCTGTCACCAAGTTGAAAACAAAATCAGGCATGATCTTGGGCCCATGGCAAAATTGTGGGCCACCATGGATGAACCACAGCTACAGGAAAATGGCATTGCCAAATACCCAACAACTGACCATCTTGAAGCATGGCCACGCCACTTCCTGGAAAATGAATTTCAAGATCTAGTCATAGTGAATGAATATGACCTAGAAACACCTCATGACTGCTTTGAACAAATGAAAATGGAGACAATACATCTACCAACTGTACATGAGAATCCATTAACAAATCCTGATCTTACTCTGTTTGTGGACGGTTCAAGGTATGCTGATGAAGAAGGAAAATACCACACAGGATATGCCGTAACCACAACAGATGAAGTTATCAAATCATCATCTTTACCACCAGCAATGTCTGCACAAGAAGCTGAAGTGCAAGCTCTGACTTCAGCATGCAAGATCTCCGAAGGAAAACGTGCCAACATCTACACAGATTCAAGATACGCTCTGGGTGTGGCACATGACTTCGGACTAATTTGGAAAACAAGAGGATTTCTTACCACTGCCGGTACACCAGTCAAACACAGCTCTGCAATCAAGGAACTAATGGACGCCCTCCTACTCCCTGAAGAAGTGGCCATCTTGAAAGTGAAGGCACATGGGAAGTTAGATACAGATGAAGCAAAGGGCAACCACTTGGCTGATCAGGCTGCTAAGCAAGCAGCAAGAAAATTGCAGGAAGTGGATGAAGAAGTGTCCGGACACGAAGATATTCCTATTTTTACCTTGCAGACTCTTCCTACTGACCCAAGAATCTTACGGGAACAGCAAGCTACAACTGCCCCCGAAGAAATACAGAAATGGAAGAAGAAAGGAGCAGTCCTAAAGGATGGAGTATACTACAACAACTTTAGATTCTGCCTTCCTAAGAATTTATATCCAGCAGTTGTCCAATGGGCACATGGACCTGCACATCTGTCAAAAGACTTAATGGCTGCCCTCATACAGAAGTATTATGAAGCACCTGGAATCACAACATTGATCAACAGCTTCTGTAGGGCCTGTGTCATTTGCGCAAAATGCAACCCAGGAAAACCCACTAAAGTGCCCTTGAAACATCTGGCTAAGCCTATGTACCCATTCCAGAGAATTCAGATTGATCACATACAAATGCCCAAGAGTGGGCCTCATGAATATGCACTAGTAATAGTGGACATGTTTTCAGGCTGGCCTGAAGCCTACCCAGTAACCAATATCACTGCAAAAACAACAGCAAGACGCCTACTTACAGATATTGTATGTAGATTTGGACTTCCAGAAGTTATTGAAAGTGACCAGGGCCCAGCCTTTACAGCGACAGTGACTAAAGAGATTTGGACTGCTCTGGGAGTGACCCTAGCTTTTCACACCCCTTACCACCAACAAAGTAGTGGCAAAGTGGAACGCATGAATGGCACCCTAAAAGCCAGAATGTTAAAAATGTCACAAGAAACGAAGATGCCCTGGCCAGAAAGCTTGTCAATAGCTTTATTCAGCGTTAGGCACACACCTAGAGGGAAACACTCATTATCCCCATATGAGATTCTATTTGGAACTGCACCCAGACTAGGTTGTTATTACCCGCAACAGTTACAGCTTCAAAGTTTTCTCTTCAATTCCAGATCCCGATTCTGACACAGGTACCCACAACCTGCTTCCCGGAGATTGGGTTCTGGTCAAGAAATTTGTGCGGAAACATACCCTGGAACCAAGATTTGACGGACCATTCCAAGTTCTCCTGATCACCTCAACCTCCGTCAAATTGGCCGGCAGGCCACATTGGATCCACGCTTCCCATTGCAAGAAGACCTCTGCCCCAGACGAAGCAGATACTGCACAACCATGTGCCTCTGGTACATCATCTCCTTAATTAGCTTAATTAAGGCCCAACAAGTAGCCATTACTAAAGATGCCAGTGGGTATACCTTCTGGTACAATTCTTCATGTACCCGTGTGGCTACTTACACTTTTGATTACTGTGACATTGTAGACTGCCCATTCCCTACATCACAAATTCAAAATATCTATAGAGATATCCCACATGTGAAAGACCCCTATGTTTGTGTAGTTGATAAACATATGGGGCATAACTGTAACCATTGGGGGGCTGCAGGGTGGAATGACGGGCCTGCCTGGGGTTACAAACCCAAAAGTGCCCTATCTAAGGTAGATGACCATGGTAGATCCCTCCTCCAAAGAATGACTTTAAGGAAGCCTGGAGGAGGTACGCCCATGAAATTAATCCTAAATATTGAGCATCCCAGCCCAACAGATGCAGACCAGTATGTAATGGGAATGTATTGGAAGAAAGGTTCCTATAACAAATTAGGGCACTTCTACCTGAAAGATATGTGCCACTCCCCAGAGTGGCAAGGGGCCACCCATATGGTCTCAAATCCATTAAAACCACACATCCAGTCCTTTAAAGACATGATGGCCATTGCTAACCCCACCTTTGAAGATACCATGGCCGCTGAAACAGGTTTTAATGATGTTAATTTATGGTTAGAATGGATGAAATATAATGCCAACAAACATAACAGAACTGCATGCTATGTGTGTGGTGGTGCCCGGCCTCACCTCGGCACCGTACCTTTAACCTTGCCAGTAGACATAGAAGAATGTGTTTTGAGTCTTTTTGCCTACCACTACAACTTCAATAGGTCCCTCTGCAAGGCATGGACAGTAGAATACCCTCTTATAACCAAGGATGTCAAACCCCCAGATGGTGTTACAGTATATAAAGGTAACTACACCTGTTATGCTAATTATGATGGAATTGGTAAATTCTTGGGTAACTTCTCCAAAGGGTATTGTGCCACCTACAGAACTGTCTCTATGAACCTGTTGCAATTCCATACTAGGTCATTGGGGTTTATTTACTGGTTGTGTGGGGATTTACAGCTAAGATCCAGGATGGACAAGGAATGGTGGGGGGAGTGTACTCTGGCTAAAGCCATTATGCCTATACATATTATCTCTGACACACACCCTGACATACATGAGTCCATACACACACCAGCCAAGGTTAAGCGTGAAGCCCCAGTAAGAGGCAGTTTTGACCCCCACATTTACATTGATGCCATTGGGGTGCCTAGGGGGGTGCCTAATGAATTTAAAGCAAGAGATGAAGTTGCTGCGGGGTTTGAATCACTTTTTACCATATTTACTGCAAACAAGAATTTAAATTGGATAAATTACATTTACTACAACCAACAACGTTTTGTTAACTACACCAGGGATGCCCTCCCAGGGCAGTGGCGGATCCAGAGCCTGATCTCGGGAGGGGCACTTGTAGATTATTTAAAAAAAATAATCCTAGCACAATAACCACTACAGCTCAGTGTAGTAGTTATGGTGCCAGTAGTGCCAGGATCCCACCCCGGAGTAAGTAGTCATACCGTTTAAGAACAGTTTGACAACTTACCTGGGGTCTGCTGGGATATAGGGCATAGGAGAAGTGGTGTGTGTTAGGGGTGAAGTGTGTGTGAAAGGTGCAGAGTGTGTGTGTGAGCGGTGAAGTGAGTGTGAGTGCGTAAGGGTGGCAGTGTGTGTGTTAGGGGGCAGTGTGTGTATGGGGGCACTGTATGTCTGTGTGGGGCAGTGTGTGTATGGGGGGGCACTGTATGTCTGTGTGGGGCAGTGTGTGTATGGGGGGCACTGTGTGTATGGGGGGGTCGTGTGTGTGTGTTTGGGGCAATGTGTGTATGGGGGGGCAGCAGGGTGTGTAGGGCACTGTGTGTATAGGTGTGCAGTGTGTGCGGGGCAGTATGTGAATGGGGCAGTGTTTGTGGGGCAGTGTGTATGGGGACAGTGTTTGTGGGACAGTGTTGTATGGGGACAGTGTTTGTGGGGCAGTGTGTGTATGGAGGCAGTGTTTGTGGGGGCAGTGTGTGTATGGGGTCAGTGTGTGTAGTGTTTGTATGTGGGGCAGTGTTTGTGGGTCAGTGTGTGTATGGGGTCAGTGTGTGTAAGGGGGCAGTGTTTGTGGGGCAGTGTTTGTGTGTATGGGGGCAGTGTTTGTGTGTATGGGGGCAGTGTTTGTGTGTATGGGGGCAGTGTTTGTGTGTATGGGGGCAGTGTGTGTGTGTATGGGGGCAGTGTGTGTGGGGTCAGTGTGTGTAGTGTGTGTATGGGGTCAGTGTGTGTATGGGGTCAGTGTGTGTATGGCGTCAGTGTGTGTATGGGGTCAGTGTGTGTATGGGGTCAATGTGTGTAGTGTGTGTATGGGGTCAGTGTGTGTATGGGGTCAGTGTGTGTAGTGTGTATGGGGACAGTGTGTATATGGGGACAGTGTGTATATAGGGACAGTGTGTGTATGGGGACAGTGTGTGTATGGGGACAGTGTGTGTATGGGGACAGTGTGTGTATGGGGACAGTGTTTGTGTGTATGGGGCAGTGTTTGTGTGTATGGGGCAGTGTGTGTGTGTATGGGGGCAGTGTGTGTGTGTATGGGGGCAGTGTTTGTGTGTATGTGGGCAGTGTGTGTGTGTATGGGGTCAGTGTGTGTATGGGGTCAGTGTGTGTAGTGTGTGTATGGTGTGTGTATGGGGTCAGTGTGTGTATGGGGTCAGTGTGTGTAGTGTGTGTATGGAGTCAGTGTGTGTAGTGTGTGTATGGGGTCAGTGTGTGTAGTGTGTGTATGGGGTCAGTGTGTGTAGTGTGTGTATGGGGTCAGTGTGTGTAGTGTGTGTATGGGGTCAGTGTGTGTAGTGTGTGTATGGGGTCAGTGTGTGTATGGGGACAGTGTGTATATGGGGACAGTGTGTATATGGGGACAGTGTGTATATGGGGACAGTGTGTATATGGGGACAGTGTGTATATGGGGACAGTGTGTATATGGGGGCAGTGTGTATATGGGGACAGTGTGTATATGGGGACAGTGTGTGTATGGGGACAGTGTGTGTATGGGGACAGTGTGTGTATGGGGACAGTGTGTGTATGGGGACAGTGTGTGTAGTGTGTATGGGGTCAGTGTGTGTATGGGGTCAGTGTGTGTATGGGGTCAGTGTGTGTATGGGGTCAGTGTGTGTAGTGTGTGTATGGGGTCAGTGTGTGCATGGGGTCAGTGTGTGTATGGGGTCAGTGTGTGTAGTGTGTGTATGGGGTCAGTGTGTGTATGGGGTCAGTGTGTGTATGGGGTCAGTGTGTGTATGGGGGCAGTGTGTGTATGGGGGCAGTGTATGTGGGGCAGTGTGTATGGGGGAGGGGAGGAGGGAAGGGAGGCTTTTTAATTTAAAAAAAAAAAAAAAAGTATTTAATAAAATATATTATGTCCCCCCTCCCTTCTTACCTTTATTGAGGAGGAGGGGGGACATTTCTGGATCCCTGGTGGTCCCAGTGGGGAATCCCTGGTGGTCCAGTGGTTCCAGTGAACTCTAGCCCGCGCTCCAGGGCTAGAGTTCACTCTCGCGAGATTTGGAGCGTTGCCGTGGTAACCGCGGCAACGCTCCAAATCTCGCGAGAGGAGGACCCGGAGGAGCTGCAGGTAACAGCTCCCGGGTCCTCTCTCCCTCCCCTGCCGGTCGGCTGTCAGTAATGTGCCTGCGGACCGGGGAGGGAGATCACTGATCTCCCTCCCGGTCTGCAGGCACAATGCAGGGCTGGCACTTGGGCAATGTCAGCCCTGCACTAGCCGGCAGGGGAGAATCTCGGGGGGGGCAATGTCCCAGGGTTTAGCTGAACAGCTGCAGGCTACATCTCAAATGTCCCTCCAGAATAGAATGGCCTTAGACATGATTCTAGCTGAAAAAGGGGGTGTATGTAAAATATTGCCCGACACCATGACCTGTTGTACTTACATCCCAGAAAACACAGGTCCTAATGGTAAAGTGACTTTGGCCATAGAGAAATTAAATGAGCTCTCTGAAGAGTTAAAAAGGAATTCTGGGATAAAAGATCCCTGGGAAAGATGGTTTGGTTGGATGACAGGATGGCAAAAAGCTTTAATGCATATTGGTATGGCAATACTAATTTCTCTTTTTATCTTTGCTCTTCTCGTTTGTTGTGTCCTCCCTTGTCTGAGAAAATTCCTACAGAAGACTGTAGACCAAGCAACACCAACTTTTGCACATCTGACAGTTGATGACCAAGATTTCCAAGATCTCACCCTGTATACCGCTGCAAACTATCCCTTTCACTGATAAAGTGCAAGAGTTTTAGGTAGGGAACCAGCTTAGGGACAGCGTCCGTCTCTATGGAACTGACTGCCATGCGGAGAAGTGGTGGACTAGCCACCATGGGCCACCAGCGGAGTGAAGAGATTTCCTGACCGTATTGACGGATGTGCTGCAGCCTGTCAGGGAAAGGAAGGGACAGAATTGCACTTTGCAATAACACCTAGCTAGCGGTCACTGGGTTTCTGTGCCTTTGGGCTAACACGTCTTCTGGTATTAACAAATAAAGTTTATCTTTTTTAGAATCTAACATTTCATAGGGGGGACTGATGTAGAATTATTAAAAAACCTGTATTGAATTTTTGTACTAACTCCATTTTAACTTCATTTCATGACAGATCCTCCATTTTAACTACATTACATGACAGAATTTCCTAACAGCATTTAGTATAATGAATAGAGACTGTATTTTCTAGAAGGACATGACGAACACCGGACTTATTGAGTTCCTGTAACATGTAACAAAGTATAGCCAAGGCCATGAGAAAGCTGCTCTAATGAAATGTTCTTTTCATAAAAAAGAACCCTTAGTCTGACCACGAGTCTGACATCACTAACTACCCAAAATGACGCCCAAGCCCCCCTTCCCACCGAGTAAGCCTCGTGCTGGGTAAGATGGCGCTTGAGCCATCTGTCCACACCCGTGTCCAGAATAACGCCACCTCCCGGTGGGAGGACACCTAGCTAACCACTTAGTTCTTGAGCCAATTAATAATATTGATGGGTGGACATTGACATAACCACGTAACACTTAATCCAATTAATGGTGTTTATTTACTGTTATCTTGATATGCAATGATGATGTAATTTTTCTCTTATAAGGGTCTGCGAGCCCGCTTTTAATCAGATGCCATTAAATTTTCTCGAAGTGCTTTTAACCTGAACTCCGTGTGTCAGTGTGAACTTACTTCTGCGTATACGCAATTTAATCATCTCAGATTTGGACAGGAACAGACATTTAAACACATTTGTTTATTTCTAAATTAATCTACATCACCCAGTATATAGATAGATACATTGTACCCGGTATATAGATAGATACATTGTACCCAGTATATAGATAGATACATTGCACCCAGTATATAGATAGATACATTGCACCCTGTATATAGATAGATACATTGCACCCTGTATATAGATAGATACAGTATACCCTGTATATAGATAGATACATTGCACCCAGTATATAGATAGATACATTGTACCCAGTATATAGATAGATACATTGCACCCAGTATATAGATAGATACATTGCACCCAGTATATAGATAGATACATTGCACCCTGTATATAGATAGATACAGTATACCCTGTATATAGATAGATACATTGCACCCAGTATATAGATAGATACATTGTACTCGGTATATAGATAGATACATTGATCCCAGTATATAGAGAGATACATTGTACCCTGTATATAGATGGATACATTATACCCAGTATATAGATAGATACATTGTACCCGGTATATAGATAGATACATTGTACCTGGTATATAGATAGATACATTGTACCCTGTGTATAGATAGATACATTGTACCCTGTATATAGATAGATACATTGATCCCAGTATAAAGATAGATACATTGTACCCTGTATATAGATAGATACATTGTACCCAGTATATAGATGGATACATTGTACCCAGTATATAGATGGATACATTATACCCAGTATATAGATAGATACATTGTACCCTGTATATAGATAGATACATTGTACCCAGTATATAGATGGATACATTGTACCCAGTATATAGATGGATACATTGTACCCAGTATATAGATGGATACATTGTACCCAGTATATAGATAGATACATTGTACCCAGTATATAGATAGATACATTGTACCCAGTATATAGATAGATACATTGTACCCAGTATATAGATAGATACATTATACCCAGTATATAGATAGATACATTGTACCCTGTATATAGATAGATACATTGTGTATATATATTCTGAATAGCTGCTAATATATAGTGTATGATCATGGTAGACAATATGTAGGGTCCAGTATTACCTATTACCTTCACTGCCTGGCTCTCAGCTCCCTCACTCCGGCTCCTGGCCCCCGCTCCTGGCTCTCAGCTCCCTCACTCCGGCTCCTGGCCCCCGCTACTGGCTCTCAGCTCGCTCACTCCGGCTCCTGGCTCTCAGCTCTCTCACTCCGGCTCCTGGCCCCCGCTCCTGGCTCTCAGCTCCCTCCCTCACTCACTCACTCAGGGTCCTGCCGTGCTGTGCTGGAGGTGCAGGAGGTGCTGGAGCTGCAGATCCCGCGTCTCGTTACTATGGTAACGCTGTGTACGGAAGTGTCTGATCTTACACCCTAGCAACCAGCAGCGCTCACTGGACACGTACAGCAATATCACACACTGCCTGCAGATGGCGCCCGAGTACCAGAAATACATGGTGTCTGTGTGTTATAACAGAGTGACAGTGGACATCATTCACCAACTAGGGGCAGTGTAGAGCTCAGCCAGAGTCTTCACATTTATTGTAAAACCATATTGGGATTATATTATACGATTATTATAACAGTATAGTAATATACAGCCACCATACATCAGTCACTGAACCAGCCATTATGGAGAACTAACATGACCTTTGCACAATTTAGTGGAAAAATAATTGAAATTAAGATTATTATTTTTTTTAACCCCTTACAGACACATGACATGTGTGACATGTCATGATTCCCTTTTATTCCAGAAGTTTGGTCCTTAAGGGGTTAAACATCTATTTGGGGCTCACCCCATACTGTAATATCTGGTGATGTTATAGATCAAGCATGTTAAACTTGTTATTATGTTATTATTTATATAATGACTATCTTTGCGGCCCCGCCTGCCCTGGGGCAGTTTTGTGCAATGGCTGTGACCAGCTGCAAGATAGGAAATATCTTTCCTGTCTGCACTGCCACGGTCGATCGCGTGCTCCTCTGGCCGCAAGAGCACTAAGCATTAGTCCACGCCGGCCGCCAGATATGCACATACAGTGTGTAAATGTATGTGACGTCATACACATTTAAGTGTATTGCAGGGGGCGGGGCTGCGGGACACTGTGTATTAGATTGGGGGAGGCTGTGTATTAGTGGAGGGCAGTGTATTATATAGGGGGTCAGTGTATTAGTTTGGGGGGTCAGTGTATCATATAGGAGAACAATGTTTTAGAGTGGGGGAGATTGGGCAGTGTATAAGAGTGGAGAGAGAGAGGGTGGGCAGTCTATTGGATTTGGGACCAACCACCATGACTACGTCAGTGACATGAAATGGTCATGGTGCCTGGTGTCTGTATGTGCTGGGTTTACCTCAGGCCGCATTGAACTTTTTCCTATAGAGTGGTGCCCAAATAGTCAAAAACAAAGCCAAATGTGACTGGGCCAAGATGGATTTTATAGAGGAAAGGCTTGGTTACTTATTCAGAATTTCCCATTGAAATGCATGCATGGTAGAGTGCAAGTTTGGTGCCATATTATTGGCTCAGACCAGATTAAACGTTTTCCTTTAGAATGATGCTCAATTAGTAGAAAACATGCAAGGTGAGCCAAAATGGATTTCATATTCGAAAGGCATGGCTACTTATTTAGAATTGATGTTAGGGTGTCCAGTTTGGTGCCATATTTGATGATCCGTATCATTTGGCAAAGGCCAGATTTCAACGGTTTGGAAGTTTTCAGACATGTGCGCTGAGGGGTTAGTCGTGGGAGAGATTTTGCCATGCGCTGCTGGTGGGTCGTGAGGGCAATGGTCTGTGTGATGCCCTCGCAGTCATGTAGCACAGAGGTCCACGCGGACAGCGCTCTGATTGGGGCACTTGTCCACAAGGGCACTGTAGGGTGGGAAAATACGATATCTAAGGCACCCTGAGGTAACAGCTGGCACCAAAAAAGTTAAAGAAAAGTTTAATTGGACCTGTTCCCCACCCTCCCCCTCTATATAATCTTTTTTTTTATGTTGCGGTCTTTTATTGAGGTTGAGGTCACCTGCCTATTTTAAAAGGGGGTAGACTAGCTGAATTTGGTTATATATTTGTTTAAGTTTTGGCTAAGAGGGCGGAACTTGGGTAATTCATGTGTTAAAATCTCTGGGGGTTTAAAGACTGGAGATGGTGGTGTTGGGGTGTAGGGCTGCTTTGCTTCACCCTGTGAAGGACTGCAGTTTTTCATTAACTATGTAACAGGGACCAAATATTAAAAAAGTGACGGCCTCTGCTGTCTCTGGGCTCATGTCCGAATGTACAGAAGGTATTAGAAGCAACAAGTGCCAAAATACACACAACACTCCCTGTGTATAAACATATAAAACAATACTTATGCATGTACAGGTCTATGTGACGGATGTCCCATGTAGTCCGTACCTACAATAATAAAAAAGGTACATAGTATAGACTGTACATACAACGAGAGAAATATGGAGGTAATTGGATACACTCACGGATTCCAGAGCCGTACCAGGCTCTGTATTTAGTGCCCAAAGGTGCCTCAAAAGGCTTTGCTGGAGAATCCTGGATGGTATCCCCCAGAGGTAGAAGGAACAGCAGCAGAGTGATGATAAAAAATGTAGATTTATTGTAAATATAAATTAAAATAATAACTGTGCAGGTCCCATATGGTGACTCATGAAATCACAGTCATGCAGACGCGTTTCAACTCAGTCCGAGTTTTCATCAGTGCATAAAATCATCCAGTTGCTGTTCCGTTTTAAATCCACCGCTATTTTGATTGCCGGTCACATGGGCGGAAGTTCGGGTGGCCGGCGTCTGACATCACTTCCGGTATTTCGGCGCTCATTTTCCAGCTTGATTATGTTTAGTGCGATTGCCCATTCGAGGCTGGAGACTCCATCTTGTGAAAGGGCATCTATTATAGTTCTTAGTATGCTCGCATAGAAAAAAACTTGCAGTATTGGAAGTGGCACAATGATATATACAAAATAGCGGTAATAATGCAATGTTATGCATAAAAGGACATTTTAAATACATAATGTGCAATATCAGTGTGGGATTAATTAGTACATTTGTCCAACTAGAGCAGAAAAGTTTCATATTAAGAATGGACATCTAACATATCTTAAAGGATGTATCCATGTAAACAATAATTACTGAAATACAATGAAATAAGAAATGTGGTATAAAATAAAATAAAATAAAAAATAAAATAAGAATACACAATGTTAAAGCAATAGCAGCAGTATAGTAATATATATAAAAAAGAGAATATATATATACATTAGACAGCATGTGAGTATATGGTACAGAATGATCCCATCTAAGTGGTATGAATATAGCCCATATAGAATAAGATTGGTGGGTGAAAAAAACTAAAAGAAAAGTCTCTATAAAAAAATTAAAAAATATAAAAAGTATTAAGTTATAAAAAAAATGATGAGTTATAAAAAATGAACCAACTCAAAATCTAAATTTAGACCGTAGGGGGATAAGGTATTCAATTCAAAAATCCACCTACTTTCAATTTTACAAAGTTCTTTAAAGTTATCTTCACCCCTCCAATCTTTTTTCTTTTGAGCAATGGCAGTGAAATTGACACATGAAGGGTCACTATTGTGGCATTGTAAAAAATGTGCAGAGACACTGTGTTTGGCATACCCCCTCTGTATGTTGCCCAAGTGTTCCAGTATGGGGGTTTTTAAAGTCCTCGTGGTCATACCCACATACTGGAGTCCACAAGGGCACCAGAGGAGGTATATCACATTACTGGAATGGCAAGTAAGAATAGAATTAATCTTATACTCCTTTTTAGATATATTGGAGATAAATTTGGTTTGTGTATCTTTCTTAAACCAAATTTATCTCCAATATATCTAAAAAGGAGTATAAGATTAATTCTATTCTTCTAATACCTTCTGTACATTTTGACTTTAGGGTGTTGGGGAACACCTTTCTCACTCCAGTACTGTGTTTTGGTTTTTACTGTGTAAGCGCCATTCACTTCCCTTGTTTTATCATGTCCGAATGCTGCTGCTGTTCTGACTCTGAGTGAACCTCCTTTGTGCCAGTCTACCACCTTTTGCATGTTCCCGTGGCCAATTATTATTTATATTGTTTTTTTTGCTTTATTTACTAGCTTTTATTTTGCATCCATTGTGTCTTACAAACAGGATTGATACATTATCAAAGAGAATAAATTCATTATCATAGAGAATAAACAGTAGGATTTAACCGACTTTCAGGCCAAATGTTTGCATACACGTGTCACTAATATTAGAGCTAGCTGTCCATACTTGCAACAAATAGACAATACACATTTTCAAATAACAGCATTATCTCATCTGCGCATTCTATTAATTAAAACATATATAAAATCAAATTTCCATTAGTTTGTACTATCTTCTAAAGTCTTCTCATATTATCATGTAAATGGAATGTTTGGGTGTAGTTTACTTCCTACTCACATGTTCAGAGGTCAAAGGTCTTTAGTTGAATAACACCCATTAAAGTAAGTTCTAACTTGCAGTAGGTCACATGGAACAGGAGTGATAACACGGATAGAGTTATTCATTATTTTGGGCATTGTCAGTAATAGTAGAGGGAATTTCTAATTTTAGGGCAAAATTACTGATCTGAAAAAAAACTGATTACTTGGAGAATTTTCACAATCTGAAATTCCCCGGTGTAGGCTTTTAGTAGCATGAGAAACTAAAAGGGACACTCCAGGCACCAATAAATGTATTGTAGAATGCTAGCCTACACTATAAGCCGATTTTTAAGACTAGAAGGGACCCATATTGTGGGTGTGCAGGGAACCTTATTTAGTGTTTAACTGCTCAAAAATAGTTCACCACTAAATAGACAGCTTCTGGGAACTCGAGGCGTTATAACCAATTCAATGAGGTGAACGGTTATAGCTTTGCCTATAGTGTCCATTTTTGTAAAAACACTCTAAAATAATTTGACACAAACTGTATGGACTCCACCAATAGCCTCCTTGCCTACTAACCATTGCAATAGTAGCTATGATGCTTGCAGTGTCACCTTAACTTTTGTATATTTGTATTTGAGGGGGTGTATTTGGGGGGTGGGCGCTGAAGAGCGACACATACACCCATGGTGCAAACTACCCTTGTTACAGCTCTGCCTTAACCTTAATCTTAAACACCTCTCTATCTATAAACATTCCCAATTCTTTTCTCTAACCCCACTAATCGTATCATTCTACAAACGCACATTAAAGAGCAGCATATTTTTATGATAGTTTGTTATTTGCAGAACTAGTACAAGTTAACTCAACAGGAGGTTAAATGTCATGTGACAAGATGTGTTCTTTGGCCCCATAAAAACAATCACATGGAACTACCTAATAACCTGCAGTGTGACAGAATGAGTAATGATAATTGTATTCCTGTTCTGATAAGTATTTATATTTATTGCACACACACAAAAAAAAAATGTGGAAAGTCAATGTGTGCGGTGCAGAATCAGATTGTCAAAGACAGATTGGGTTTATGTTTCTAGGACATCTCGAGTGCTCTAAATAATTCCGATAATACATTATGAATTCTGGAATTCAACTGGAGAAACTCAGAAATTAAAAATAGTCGGAATCCTGGGATTCTCGTGTGGACCTTTGATCTGAAGACTCACTAAGACTTGGTTAGAATGTAAATTAGCTTGTTTTTGTGAACCTAATTTTTCTCACAACAAATGGATTTATTCAATACTGACAGGATTATTGACTAAAGTGAGAATTCAAAGTGAATTTACAGAGAATTTCAAAGTTAAGGCCAGAGCACTCGAACTGAAAACATTGCTCACTCAGAGGGTAACTGACTCAGGCCTTAAATTTAAAGCTCACTTTGAATTCTCACTTTATTGAATAAGCCTGTGGATTGTGGTGAATTAAGTATTAGAGTTTAGTATTAGAGTGTGTGTGTGTGTGTGTGTGTGTGTGTTAGTGTTAGTTTTTGTGTCAGTGTGTGTTACTGTGTGTGTGTCTGCTAGTGAGTGTCAGTGAGTGTTAGTTTGTGTGTCAGTGAGTGTGTGTCAGTGAGTGTGTTAGTTTGTGTGTGTCTGTTAGTGAGTCTGTTTGGTATCTGTTAGTGAGTGTGTATGTTTTGTAAGTGAGTGTGTATGTGTGTCTGTCTGTCAGTGAGTGTGTATGTGCCTGTCACTGAGTGTGTCTCTGTCAGTAAATGTGTGTGTATCCGTCTGTTCGTGAGAGTGTGTGTTTAAAACCCCTTCAGCACTTACCTTTTTCCAGCGCCAGACTCCCTTGTGTCGTCGAATGCTCAGCGGGGCCTAGAGCTAAAACTCCTGGATCTATAATCGGGTACTGATTTATACGAATCCCGCTGAAGTGCTGGTTATCCCATCCATTCGTACAAAACCAAACGAACAGACTTTGCTTTCATGACTTTTGCACACCATTTGTGACATCTGAGCGCCATTCGTATATTTTGTGCGTTCAGATCTGAGCTATCCAGGGAATGGTCGAATGGGATATTTTTATGCTGTTTTAGTGTGTATAATAAAACGTGGCATTTTTCATGTCCTTGGAGATAATTAGGTTAATGTAACCGTTGGGATCAATTATCTCCAAGGTAGGGGAGAGTGTTTCAAAGAATGCACTTTGTTCTTATTGGTTGGGACATTGTATTGTCCAGTGTTCCATCAGGTCCAGAGGGGGGCTGTCCCCTGGCCTGGTAACTGCATAAATTGCCATGCATGAGTGTCATTAAATCAGTTTGTTTTACAGGTACTTTTATACGAATGGTGGCCACCCTGACGCCAGCCAATTAGGCTGCGGTTAACCACAAACCACAGCTCCCAGGAGGTTAATTGTCGGCACACGCCTGGGGTAGAGTGGTCCACTGTTTGTCGGTTCTTTCAGTGGTTTCGAGGTCAATGAGGTTAACTAGCGGCACACGCCAAGAGCCGGGTTCGCATAAAACAAACATATCAAAGTGCAACAAAAGTATCTGTATGAATCCAATAGAGGGGATCTCTGTAACACCATGGAAGCCAATTAGCATTTTTATATAGTTACATTTCATTGTAAACACTTGCTAGGAATTTAATTAGCATAATGTATAGGTGATATTTATTCTGTGAAAATTACACCATTCCAAGTGTGCTATGTCAGTATTACTTTAAAAACCCAGACACCATAACCACCGCAGACCCCACGAACTGCTGCAGCTTGGTTGGGGTCTCGCCGTCTCCTACCCACCTTGGACCTACGACAAGGCTCCAGGTTCCAGTGGGTGAACCTCTCTTAATCCGATTAGCAGCGCTTTGTAACATCATTATCTATCTTCTACTATCACACACAGGGCTGCGAAGATATTCTGGAGACTCTGGTTTATGAAGTCCTTGAATATTCACTGTTTGTTATACTTGGATTTGCAGTGTTAGAGGTAAGTGCTCTGTACACATCTGACAACATTGTATTAATGAGGATGCTAGATGCAATTACTGTGAGTCCCTCCAGTCTTCCTGGGCTTACAGAGAAGACAAGGTTCTGCACACATCTTCTGGAGAGCAATCTCAGATGTTCCACCTGGAATCTGTTGATGTCACTTCCCTAACTTGGGCGTCTCAGCCCCGAGTGCTCCTACCACAACTGGACTATGCTGCCTTCACTTTCCTCATCCTTTCTAGCTCCTATTTCAGTCCTTGCTATTTATCCACCTTCTCGTATTCCTTCTTCCTGATGTTATAGATATAGGTGGACTCTACACTTAGGTGGACTACACAAAAAAATAATTCACACACACACACACACACACACACACACACATATATATATGTATATGGTTTTTTGTTGTTGTTATTAGTCATATATTTTTCTCCACTCATAATTTGTATTGCATTAACTAATGTCTCCATTTTCCTTTTTTTTTTTTTGCAGTTTTTTTTTAATTAATAAGCATTTGTATCTTATCTTTCCAGGATTTCCGAAATGAATACGAGATACTTTGAAGAGTGCCTTGGAAAAAATATTCAAGTTCCAGAATCAGCATTCAGTTTGCATGTTTTGCAGGCAATTCGAAATTGCATTAAGCTGTTAACATTTGGAATTTTCTCTTTTTGTGAACTCTGAAATGACCTTCTAAATAGTAAAAGGGACCAGTTACTAAACTAATAATGATTTATTTTAAGTACTTTGTATATACACAAGACAACCTGTACACATATGTTTTTGAATTTGTATTCCATAATCCATCAGATGTTTATTGGATCTGTAGTTCAAACTGCAGGTTTGATGACTGGAGCTGCTCAATAAGCATACAGTAACAGTAACTGTTCTTAGTTTATGCAGAGACCCGTTTGTGAATAGCTATATTGACAGTGATTGTCTGAGCCAAACATGCTGCTTGTGTTTTGTACAAAAGCCAGAGAGAGCATGACAGGTGTATAGTCGCCATTTGGGCAGTCGGAATCCAGGACAAACCACCCCCATAACCTAACCCAATAACACACGGACACTAAGTATTATGGGGAAATTTGTCCACAGCTTTATTAACCAATAATTATAATAATAATAATAATTATAATAATAATAATAATAACAATAATAAATTAACATATTAAACATGGGTCATTGCCCCCCATACTCCGCCCCCTCGCATCCTGTTCCTTCGGCTACCATACAAAAGGCAATGACCCCCATATAATAACACCTATACATATTTATAACATATTTATAACATACACCAACATTCCAAAGTGCCAACCATCCATTAACCACGGCAGGGGTATACCCGGATACCCCTGCCCCACCAGGTTCTGAGTCACCTCCAGGACTCGAAACCTCTCAACCACCGATGACCACAATCTGTTTATTCCACCTCACGTTCATCCAGGGGAGCCTATTTCCTTTCCTTCGGCTCCCCGTCCCGCCGCTGTGAAAGAAACGGGTTAAATAAACACATAACAAACAAAGGGAGGGTGGGTGGGACAAACTCAACCAGGTAGAAAGTTAGAATGACTCACCTAAAATGGCTGCTCATTTAAATAGCCAATCCTACTTACCCATAATCCAACCCTTGCTTACTTCCTCCTAAGCCCGCCTCCTAACCCCTGTCAAGGCCTTTTTCCGCTTAGCTGCGCTCTAGCTACATGGGGCTACATGACAGGTGTATAGTCGCCATTTGGGCAGTCGGAATCCAGGACAAACCACCCCCATAACCTAACCCAATAACACACGAACACTAAGTATTATGGGGAAATTTGTCCACAGCTTTATTAACCAATAATTATAATAATAATAATAATAATAATAATAATAATAATAATAATAATAACAATAATAAATTAACATATTAAACATGGGTCATTGCCCCCCATACTCCGCCCCCTCGCATCCTGTTCCTTCGGCTACCATACAAAAGGCAATGACCCCCATATAATAACACCTATACATATTTATAACATATTTATAACATACACCAACATTCCAAAGTGCCAACCATCCATTAACCACGGCAGGGGTATACCCGGATACCCCTGCCCCACCAGGTTCTGAGTCACCTCCAGGACTCGAAACCTCTCAACCACCGATGACCACAATCTGTTTATTCCACCTCACGTTCATCCAGGGGAGCCTATTTCCTCTCCTTCGGCTCCCCGTCCCGCCACAAGCTCAGACCTTGACCCCTTAAGCTGTCTGAGCTCCGCCACCCCGAAGAAACAGAGCCATCCTGATACCATCCTGCCAACCCAAGTTGAGCAGGTCCAAACCCACCTCCGAGAGGTGAACACCATCCGAGCGGTAGTATCCTGGCAACCCTTCCTCCAGCTCAAGGTGCCTCACCACCACACCTCCTACCTTCCGCACAAAGCTTGCCATCAAGCTATTCACTTTCTTCCTGCACCTATCCATAGCTAACGGATCCCGAGCGTGCCGCCACCGGCGCCTCGGGACAATCTCCGACCAAACCAACATGACCCCCGGAAGCAGGCCCCTCAACTTATTGATGTCCTGCTTCATCCACTTCACCAGCCGGCGTTGCGGCGTAAGGCCCAGGTCATTACCCCCAATATGCAGGACCAGTAAGTCTGGCGTGTATCCCGCCGCCAGCATCCCAAACAGTTTACCACAAACATCCCCCCAGCAGAAACCCCGATACCCAAACCAGCGAACTGCCAACTGGCCTCTCGGAAAACCCAGCTGCTGGCCTTGCGCTCGAGCTGCGGCCCTCCTCTCGGCCCAGAAGACAAACGAATGGCCCACGATCCATGCCTCACGCCCTGGGGGGAAAAACAAATGATGAGGGAAGTCCGACAGAGACCCCCACCCCAGCCCAAATAACACAGTGAACCATTTTAGTACAGCCAGTTACCAGTCACTTATTCCCAAAATATATTTTTTTTTTTGCATAGAACGGTCCCCAATCTCATTACTCCAACAGACTCAATCTGACATAGGAACGGAATCTTACCGATTCCCACCTCCCGATCCGTTTCACCACCTCGTCCCCCAATCCCAACCGAGCCGCCTCCGTGGCAGCCCCAATACGGAACGAGTGCGTTCCAAATCGTTCAGCACGAAGCCCTAACTTGCCCAAGCCCAACCGAAAAACTTTCGTGAACTGAAACCGAGAGAGGGAGGATCCGTCGGCATGCACCAACAAGGAATCCCCCATCGCCGGCCTCCGCGCCAGGTACTCTGCCGTAGCAGCCAACGGGCACAAAGCCGAGCCCGGCAAGGCCCCCAGTGCCACGTCCCGGCCCACGCCGCGGACGTCCGTTTTGGATCTGCCGAGGTGCACCACCACCTTCCCATCCAAGACACGAACCCCCGAAAATTGCAGGCCCCCTTGCACCCTCTTATTAGC
The DNA here is from genome assembly GCF_036172605.1 of Pelobates fuscus. Classification (NCBI taxonomy): domain Eukaryota; kingdom Metazoa; phylum Chordata; class Amphibia; order Anura; family Pelobatidae; genus Pelobates; species Pelobates fuscus. The sequence continues at coordinate 54,172,463 of NC_086321.1, read as the reverse complement.
GCTCACCAGTTCCCCAATTCGGAATGCCCCAAAAAACGCCAAAATAAACGCCACCTTGAACAGCGAAGCCTCGAACCCATCAAAACAGATTTCAGGCAACAAAGCCACCAAATCCCCCAGTAGTCGAACCGACACCGGGCGCCTGGTATCCCTTGCGATAGCCCTTCAGGGCCTGCCTGATAATGAAAGTCTTAATAAAGTCCTCCTTCCCATGCCATCTGAACCAAAACGCCATCGCCGCCATGGACCTGTCCACCATGGCAGGCGACGCCCCTTTTGCCAGCAACTGACAGGTGTACCACAGGAAAGCATCCCGCAGAGCCTCCCCGCTGTCCATGGCCAGCCCGTCCAGCGACCGCTCCCACAAGCCCCAAACCTTACTGTACGAGGCCCAAGTGGCCGGCGCCAGGGAAGCCTTCACAAGTCCTCCAAGCAGGATGTTCCCAGCTGCCAAATCTCGTCCGGGCAAGCCTGCCCGTCCTTCGAAGCCCCCGGCGCCACCAGCCAGAATCGGGACCACTGAAAACGAGACAGAGCATCAGCCACCTCATTCAAATAACCGGGAACATGCCGCGCGCGAAAAACAACATTCCGAGACATACACAGCAATACCAGTCGCCTAAGCAGCCTAACCACCGGCCTTGAGGCCGCAGACTGACGATTCACCGCGTGAACCACCGCCATGTTATCCGAGAAAAAGACCACTTTCCGATCACGCAGCCTGTCGCCCCATAGTGCCATCGCAACCACTAACGGGAACAACTCAAGGAAAGCCAAGTTGCGCATAAGAGGGCTCGAACCCCAAGAGTCCGGCCACCTCTCCGCACACCAGCAGCCACCAAAATATGCCCCAAAACCTACACTGCCCGATGCATCCGTGAAAAGCTCAAGCTCGGCCGATGACTGGCCCTCCTGCCTGAACAACACCGTCCCATTAAAATCCCGCAAGAAGGCATCCCAAATGCCCAAGTCCGCTTTCATGGCCGCCGACACCCGGATGAAATGGTGCGGGGACCGAACCCCCGCAGTAGCGGCCGACAAGCTGCGACTGAAGACCCTTCCCATCGGAATGACCCGACACGCAAAATTGAGCAGCCCAATCAAAGACTGGAGCTGCCGCAGAGTAACCTTGCGCGCCCCCGCTACAACAGCCACCGCCCCTCGAAGCCTGTCCAGCTTATCTCGGGGCAGCCGACATTCACCCAACCCAGAGTCAATCTCCAGACCCAGGAAACTCAGACACGTGGTCGGGCCTTCAGTTTTATCCGCCGCCAGCGGAACCCCGAAGTGGCCCGCCACCCACTCAACCGTCCGCAGCAGGCGCAGGCAATCCAAGGAATCAGCCGGCCCCACGCACAGAAAATCATCCAGATAATGCACAATAAAACGATTCCCCGCTTCCACCCGTACCACCCATTCGAGAAAAGTGCTAAATTTCTCAAAATAGGAGCACGAAATGGAACAACCCATGGGCAGGCACAAGTCCACGAAGTAGTTCCCTTCGAAGAAACACCCCAGCAGGTGATGACAGTCCCGGTGGACCGGCAGCAGCCGAAACGCGGCCTCAATGTCCACCTTCGCCATCAGAGCCCCACGCCCTGCCCGCCGGACCAGATCGACCGCCCGGTCGAAAGATGCATAAGACACCGAGCACAAGTCCTTATGAATACCGTCATTCACCGATTCCCCTTTCGGGTACGAGAGGTGGTGAATGAGTCTAAATTTACCCGGCTCCTTCTTGGGAACCACCCCAAGTGGAGAAATCCGCAGGCCTTCCAGCGGAGGCACTGCGAACGGGCCCGCCATGCGGCCCAGCCCGACTTCCTTGCCCAGCTTCTCCCTAACCACGTCCGGGAAGTCAGCCACAGACTTCAGGTTGCGCAGCCTCCCTGATCCCCCCTCCCGCTCCTGGAACGGAATGAAAAACCCCTTCGCAAAACCCGTCAGGAGCACAGCGGCATCCGCCTTGTTATCGTAGCGGCTTAGCCATGGCTCCATCGCGCTTAGCCTCACTGGGGTTAAGCCCAGGGGAAGCAGATGCACCCCCTCCCCCGGTCGCGACAGCAGCACCGGCGCCACCGGACTTCCCCTTCTTGAAGCAGCGGTTGAGCCCATGAGCGCCTCCACAGCCGGAGCACTCATGCTTGAAGCGACAGGTGGTCCCCCATTTGCATTGGCCCTCATTATAGAGCCAACATAAGCCCTTTGGCAAGGCGGCCGACGAGGCGGACTGCCCCCTAGCGCCGGCCGAGTTCTGAAAGGGCTGCGCCTTTTGCGCCATCATTAACTTCATCCAGAGCGGCAGGTCCATTTGGTCCCACCGCATACCCGGGTTAGCCGCCAGCCGCTGCCTAAACTGCTCGTCATACCGCCACCACGCCAACCCCCCGTAAGTCCGGTACGCTTCCCAAATGCCATCCAAATAACAAAACAGAGAGGAGCATAACCCCGGCGATTTCTCGCCGAGCACGCTAGCCAGCACACAAAAAGCCCTCAGCCAATTCCCAAAGGATTTCGGAATCTTGCGATACCGCTTCCTCTTCTCCTCCTCCTCCTTCTTCTCGTCCTTCTTATCCTCCTCCTTGAGGTCTATAAAGTCCTCCAATGGGAGGAGGGAGAAGATCTCACAGAATTCCCCCTTCCATATCTTATCCTTCACTTCCTGCTTCAAATGAACCCCCAACGGGCCCGCAAACGACACATACGCGTGCTGTCTAGCCGCGTCGGGAATACCCCCGGTCAACTCAGCCCGCTCGCTCCCAGACTCCCCTACGTCCTGCGGCACCACCATGTCCCCGCCCGAACTAGGCCATGTGGAGTTCCCAACCCGAGAGCCCGTAGCCACAGCACCCGGAGCCCACACCTGACCAATGCCGCTAGTGTCACCCCCCTGCCCCCAATGAGTGGAGTAGTGCCTGAAGTGTGGTAATTAAAGCACTAGAGTGTATTGACCCACTGGACTCACCGGCCAAGCCCCCCGACACCGGGACGGTGGGGGCTGCAGTGCAGATCGCCCGACATCCAGGAAGAGGAACTTCCGCCGCTGTCTCGCCGACCGGGGAGCCCACCCGGTGCCCAGCCTGCGAGGAGGCGGAACGGCTCCGAGATCTAGGACAAGGAGAAGAAGTCCTGGGTAGGGTGCAACGGACATCAATACCCCTCCCGTCACGACCCCGGGAGCGCCTGCTCTGTACCGAAGCCTCCCGCTGACCTCTACCACCACGTGGCACCCTGGAACCCCTGGGGCTACGACTCCTCCCGTCTCTACTATTAGGCCGCCCCTGCCGACCATACCTAGGGGCTGCCGCACATTCCCCTGCCGAGCTGTCCGAGGGGGAGCAGTGCCTACCCGACCTCCCCCGCGCCTCCCGGGACCCCTGCGATCTAACGGGTGATGGACTGTCACTACCACTCCCAGAATCCGGGCCCCCCCGCCGGCCGACCACTACCGAGGATCCCGGTCCCCGACCCCCCTTGGTCCTCCGACTGACTGCCTCCGGAACCCTTTTTCCCGCGCCTACCACCACCGCCCCTTTACCCCTACCCCCCTGCTGACTAGACCCCGACAGCCCAGACCTACCCACCACCCCTACGGGGGACCCGCTCTCTGACCTGGCCACATCCCGAGACCCCCCCCCCGCCCCTGGAACTCACACCTTTCGATCCCCGTTTACGCTTAGGGGCCCCAGAACCCTCCCCCCTTAGGACTATGGCCTGGGCACCCCCAACTGGCCTACTCCCGCCCCTCTCCGTGGCAGAGCTCCCCCTAACGACCTTCCCGCCAAGAGGGCCCCGGCCGGAGCCCCCTGCACTTGCCTGTTGCCTCCCAGGCCGGCCATGCGGTCTCCCGGATCCAGCCTCGTCATCCTCGTTACTCTCCGATGGGGGGGGAGCCCGCCCAGACCTCCCCTCCGTGGGTCCTGCAACACCAGGGGGCCGCCCGGCCACTTCCGACCCGAAAGCAGCAGCGCCCCCGTACGCGACATCCTTCTGCCGCCGAGTGCTCGTCCGAGGCTCCGTCCGCACGCGGGGAGGCAAGGCCTCGACCACGCGGCTCCCGGGCCTGCTGCCGGTCGCAACCGAAACCCCACTGCTTCCGGGGACAACTTCACCGGGCCCCGCGCCCGGGCTTAGCCTCCTCGGGGGCCTCCGGGCCCTGACCGGTCTCCCGCCATCACCGTCCCGATCCGCCGCCTCCGCCAGGGCAGGGCCGAGCTGTGCCCGTAGCCAGTCGACACCCTGATGCCGTGCTGCCGACCTGATCCCCTCCAGCAAACGCTCCACGTCGTCCATGGCCCTGCAGAGGAGACAAAGGAAATCCAACCAAGCAAAGTCCGCGCACACCGAGGTGAACACAAACTCAACCAGGTAGAAAGTTAGAATGACTCACCTAAAATGGCTGCTCATTTAAATAGCCAATCCTACTTACCCATAATCCAACCCTTGCTTACTTCCTCCTAAGCCCGCCTCCTAACCCCTGTCAAGGCCTTTTTCCGCTTAGCTGCGCTCTAGCTACATGGGGCTACAGAACCCTGTGCACGTACTACTAAGGGCTTCTAAGCTGGTTCATGGATTACAGGATAAAACTGACAAGGAAAGGTTAAAGGAAATAAACATGTATAGCTTGGAGGAAAGACGAGACGGGGGGGATATGATAGAAACATTTAAATACATAAAGGGAATCAACACAGTAAAGGAGGAGACTATATTTAAAAGAAGAAAAACTACCACAACAAGAGGACAGTCTTAAATTAGAGTGGCAAAGGTTTAAAAATAATATCCGGAAGTATTACTTTACTGAGAGGGTAGTGGATGCATGGAATAGCCTTCCAGCTGAAGTGGTAGAGGTTAAAGGGACACTCCAGGCACCCAGACCACTTCTGCTCATTGGAGTGGTCTGGGTGCAAACTCCCACTACCCTTAACCCTGCAAGTGTAATTATTGCAGTTTTTCATAAACTGCAATAATTACATTGCAGGGTTAACTCCACCTCTAGTGGCTGTCTATTAGACAGCCACTAGAGGTCACTTCCTAGTTTCTAGCACAGGTTTCCTGTGCTCGAGCGTCGCTGGACGTCCTCACGCTGTGTGAAGACCTCCAGTGTTGCTCAAAACCCCATAGGAAAGCATTGAAATGCTTTTTCAATGCTTTCCTATGGGGAGACGTAATGCGCATGCGCGGCATTTCCGCGCATGCGCATTAGGTCTCCTCGCCGGTGGGCGAGATTAGTCTCGCCCACCGACCGACGTACTCACAAGGAGGAGCGTCGCGGAGGCGGAGACAGCGGCGAGGGACATCGCCGCTGTCCCAGGTAAGTCACTGAAGGGGTTTTCACCCCTTCAGTAACCGGGGATTGGGGTGTGGGAGGGAGAGGGACCCTCCAGTGCCAGAAAAACGGATCGTTTTTCTGGCACTGGAGTTTCCCTTTAACACAGTAAAGGAGTTTAAGCATGCGTTGAATAGGCATAAGGCTATCCTAACTATAAGATAAGGCCAGGAACGAATGAAAGTATTTAGAAAATTGGGCAGACTAGATGGGCCGAATGGTTCTTATCTGCTGTCACATTTTATGTTTCTATGTACTGCGTGCACAGTTTGGGCACATCTTGTACATATAAAAGGATGAGCAAATTACCTGCTTTTGAAAATTAAAGAGAAGGTGCTGTCCTTTAGGTGCAGAGATTTTTGTTATAAGCCATTGGTAGTAGGGACACATTGACAGCAGGCCCTATGCACCATAACCTATGCAAAGATCAGAGGGTTTTATGGTACTTGGAGAATCCCTTCAGATTGAGAAAATATAGAAGATTACGTAATGATCCTTTTTAGTTAAAGGTATTATCCATCCTGGTCTGCACCCATCTTCCCATGTACCTCTATGCCTTAAAAGGGTTTTTAAAAAGATATCTTGAGCCATTGTCATTGCAGGTGATTAAAAACATGTCTTGAAATATTTTTGGGGGCATGAGTTAATGGACAGCACATCGCAGGCTTAATTTTTAACAAGAGTAAATTGGTAACAAAATGTTAATAAAATAAAGAAAAATTCAGATGAGCAGCTGTAATCTGTCTGGATAGATATTCCGCTTTAGATGTGTAGCCATATTTGTTCAATGCGGAAGATATCACAAAGCGAGGTCTTGCACACATCTTCACTTCAGCACTTATTTCTCCAGCTTACATTCCCCACCATTTAATAATTCATGTTGTTTAGTGATTTTAATAAGAGCCGAGTTTGATTAATCAATGAAGAGAAATAAGTCTGAGGACATTTGCAAAGCATTTATATTCTCACGTTATTTGTATGCTGGATACTGTATCTTCTACAACATTTTAATACTTTAAAATCAAATAAGGGGGCAGGCCTGATAGCCGACCGGAGCAGTCGCATGGTGCTAAAGCTCCTCAGGGAAAGAAATATATTGAATAGGAATTTCAATCAGCGTAACACCTCCCACGGAATAACAAAAGTAGAAAATACAACTCACAAGAGGACATTTGATATCTGGCATATCATCCTTAGATAGTAATGTAGGGGATGAGATGGAAGTTAGAGATGATCTTCTGGCCCTTTAAACAAAGCAAAAAAAGCCAAATAGTGCAGATGTATATATAAAAATAAACCATTTATTTAGATTGCACTCACAAGATAAAAATGCTGAGATGCCCTGATGTTGGAAGAGGAGTATTCTTGGGGTCCCCCACCGATACTGGATGACCTTGTCTCAGAGCAGAGGCAGTGGCATCCCTAGGGCCCTGCGCCACTCAATGGTGCAGTAGCTTTTTGTTGTAGCTGGATTTCAGCTATTTTACTCTTCATGGAGTCGATTCTTTGGTCTTGGCAGCTCGATGAGGCTTCCAGCAGGGTAATCCTGGATGTGACGCCTTCCATGGCATCTCTAATACCTGCCATGTCTGCCGATATGTTCTGCTGTAGTTTGGCTAGCATGCTCTTTAACTGGGTGGCTGTTACCGGATCTCCAGTGGGGGCTTGCTGGGGCTTAGGTCTGACAATTGGAGCACTCATTGCCCGTACTCCCGCTTTGAATGTCTCATTGTCCGAGGAGTAGGAAGGCCCTTCATCCTCCAGCGCCATTTTGTCCCACAGAGGGGCCTGCGAGCATCGTAACAGCTCCCCTATATTTCGGCTTAGGGGGCCTTTGTCGGCTCTTGGTTTTTTGTTTTTCCGGCCCTTAGCCTTGTCCTGCATAGGGTGAGGGGCTGAAGAGTTTGTCAGAAGCTCGTTTTTCGATCGTAAATCGCAGTTTTCCTCGCATGAGGCCTAGAGCTCAAGTTGGCACGACTGCTCAACTCCGATGTTCTATCATTCTATATTTTGATATGGGACTAATTCTGGCTGAAGTCTTAATAAGCAATACATTTTCCTTTACAGATTGCTTCACTTCATCTATTTTCAACTTTTTTTTTCAACCCTGAAAATGGACGCCTTCATCTTTCAATCATTGTTACAAGTTCTGTCCTTTGCACCTCGCAGTCAGCATAGAGAAGAAGAAAATGATCTAAATTTATAAATGTAAACTATACGTTGCACTAATAAAATGTTTAGCACATGTATAGATAAACCCCATCACTACTGAGCACTATTTGCCTAAACAAATATTACCGTAACTTTTATTTGAAGCAAGGGGTGCGTAGCTAGCATATGATAATATCAAAACACAACCATTTTGTGTAAAGATCGCTTTGCAGACAAACATTAACGAAATTATTTAAATGTGCACGAGTTTTAGTTCTCACTTATTTGTTCAGCCTTTATAACAATATTTGGTTAATGAAATGCTTTATACAGGATACAATATCCTTTATCTTGATATGTTTCACACTGGTTTTGAAAAGATAGTATAAAACAAAAAATTCAATTTTCCTCTGATTATAGGTATGTGTAAAAACCCTGAATGTAATAATAGCCGTACGTACAGCTTATTAAAAATGAAAAAAGAATGTCTTCTTTTGAGGATATATCTTTCTTCATAAGTTAGTAGGTATTCTTATTTAGAGTACTTTTCTACTTGTTTAATTTTTACGTAGTGCATAAGTTTTATCTGTATTTTCAGTGCCCCTCTTAGCGTAAAGCAGCGTTTCCCAATTGGGGTTCCGTCAAAAGTTTGAAAAATAAAATGGCCGCGGGGGCGGCGAGTGAGCAGTGATCAGTGATCTCCCTGCTCAGCTCCCTCACGCACACAGCAGTGATGCTGGAGCCGGAATATGACGTTACTCCGGTTCCGGCATCACTAAGAGGCGTGCGAGGGAGCTGAGCAGGGAGACCGCTCCCTCCCCGCCTGCATGCCAGCCGCTCAGCAGCTGCACTGGACCGCTCGCCAGTCGCCCAGCAGCCCCATTGGACCCCAAGGACCGCTCGCCAGCCGCCCAGCAGCCCCACAGGACCACAGGGACTCCTAAAGGTAGGGGGGCTGGGTGGAGTAAAATGTAAAAAAAATAAAAAATTGTATGTTTGTCTGTTAGGGAGTTTGTATGTGTTTGTGTGTCTGTCAAAGAGTATATGTGTGTTTGTCAGTGAGAGTGAATGTGTTTTTGTCAGTGAGTGTGTAGATGTGTTTGTATGTGTGTCTGTAAAAGAGTATGTGTGTTTGTCAGTGAGAGTGTATGTGTGTCTGTTAAAATGTATGTGTGTTTGATAGTGAGAGTGTGTGTGTCTGTCAAAGAGTATGTGTGTCTGAGTGTGTCAGTGTGTGTATCTGTGTGTTAATGTTTGTGTATGTGTCACTGTGTGTATCTAAGTGTGTGTGTATGTGCCAGTGTGTATCAGTGTGTTTGTATGTGCCTGTGTGTGTGTGTGTGTGTGTGTATGTCAGTGTGTGTGTATCTGAGTGTGTCAGTGTGTGTATGTGCCAGTATGTATCTGTGGGTGCAAGTGTGTGTATATGCCACTGTGTGTATCTGAGTGTGTGTGTGTATTTGTGAGTCAAGATGTGTGTCAGTGTGTGTGTCTGTATGCCACTTTCTGCCAGTGTGTGTGTGTGTGTGTGTGTATCTGTGTGTCAGATTCATACACACTGGCACATACAAACACAGATACACACACCTTGATACATAGACACATACAAACACAGATACACACACTTTGTCAAAGGGTTCCACGGGAAAAATTAATTGGGAACCCCTGGCTTAAAGGGACACTTTAGGCACCAAAACAGCTTTAGCTTACTGAAGCAGTTTTGGTATATAGATCATGCCTTTGCCGCCTCACTGTTCAACGCTCTGCCACTTGGGAGTTAAATCCCTTTATTGTCCCCTAGTCCCACCTCCCTGCATGTGACTTGCACATACTTCCTAAAAGCTTCCTGTAAAGAGAGATCTAATGCTTAAACTTCCTTTTTTGCACATTCTGATCTCTTTTGAATTTCTTATCTCCAGCTCTGTTGATCGTCTTGAAGACCCTGAAGGAGCCTCCCATGTGTGAATGAAGTTCAATTTACAAAGCGGGTGGTAAAAACGTATAAAGCAAGTTAATCTCTGATTGAGAATGAAACTATTTATTTCATGCAGGCTGTGTCAGTTGACAGTTACAGCAAGGGGAGGAGTGGCCAGGGCTGCATAAAAAGAAACAAAAGTGATTTAAGTCTTAAATGGCAGATAATTAAACAGGGAGACTACTCTAGTTATGCCTCTGCCCTAACCATAATCTTAAACACTGCTCTGTCTATAAACATTCCCAATTCTTTTCTCTAACCCCACTAATCGTATCATTCTACAAATGCACATTAAAGAGCAGCATATTTTTATGATAGTTTCTTATTTGTGTAACTAGTACAGGTTAACTCAACAGGAGGTTAAATGTCATGTGACAAGATGTGTTCTTTGGCCCCATAAAAACAATCACATGGAACTACCTAATAACCTGCGGTGTGACAGAATGAGTAAAGATAGTTTGGCCCATATGTGTTACACGTGTATTCCGATTCTGATAAGTATTTATATTTATTGCACACAAAAGTTAGCATTCAGAAAATGAATAAATCTCATTTGTGCTGTACAGAATCAGATTGGCAAAGACAGATTGGGTTTATGTTTCTAGGACATCTCGAGTGTTCTGTGTAATTCCGAAAATAAATTATGAATTCTGGAATTCAGGAGAAACTCAGAAATGAAAAATAGTGGGAATCCTGGGATTCTCGTGTGGACCTTTGATCTGAAGATTTACTAAGACTTGGTTAGAATGTTAGCTTGTTTTTGTGCACCTAATTTTTCTCACAACAAATAGATTTATTCACTAAACACGGACAGGGCTGTTGACTAAAGTGAGAATTCAAAGTGAATTCACAGAGAATTTCAAGTTTAAGACAATTTAAGAGCAGACAAACTAAAAGTATAGATGACTCAGAGGATTTTTCCAGTTCGGAAATGTTGGCTTAAAATTGGAAGATCACTTTGAATTCTCACTTAATTGAATAACCCTGTGGAGAACCCGTAGTGAATTAAAAATCAAAATGAAATGTATAGGCTAAAATAGCCAAGATGAATTTTTCAAATCAGTTGTTTTTGCCTACATTTTGCAAATCAGTTTTCACTACAATATAGTGTTTACTCTTAGGTATAATTTTAGTGTTTGCTGAGTTAGTGGGACTCTAAAGGTACCAAAACCACTACATATTAATGTGGTGGCTCTAGTGTCTAGAGCAGAGGTCATCAACCTATGGCACATGTGACATGCATGGCACTCGAGGTGCCTTTGCATAGCACTCAAGGCTCCCAAAGCCAAGCTGGCTCTGGCCTATCAAGAGTCCCAATGGGACTTTCGATATCTACTAGTACAAACTTAGCGGTGATTGCAAGTGGTGAGGGACAATCCTCAGTTTACGTCTTACTGCACTTAGAATAAGTGATCTATGCACTGAAGTAGAGCAGTCAGCAGCAGCTATCGCAGAACCTGCTCTAGATCCACACCTAGCCAGCCTAGTTCCCACTGGACCTCAGGGAAGCAACCCACGCTGATAGATATACACGGAGCTGAAGATAAAGCTCCCGTCTCATAGAAATAACACACACAGCCCACCCACAAACACACACATTCCCCACAAACAAAACACCTCTGACAATCCACATCCACACAAACCCACAAGCAGACTCTCACATACACAGACACACACAGCACCAAACACACAATGTAATATATCATCCACACATACAATTTCACAAGCAGCCCCCATACACAGCCCACTTTAATAGGTATGATATAAAATATGACACTTCAAAGCAACTGCAGCACCCATAAATAACATAATCAGAAAACAGCAACATACACGCCTCATTTAAAAAAAAAAATAAAAAAATAAAAAATTGTACTGGTATGCCAAGGGACTTCAGAATTTTGTTTTGGCACGGGACTAATAAAAGGTTGCCTACCCCTGGTCTAGAGCCTGCCCTGCAGACTAAGCCGCGTAGAAACTGCTTTTTTTGAGAATAGGCAATGTATACATTGCTGTGAAAGTTCACCTCTAGTGTCTGTCACTCAGAGGGGCTTCCTGGTGCCTTCCTGTTGGTCTCAGCAGAGGAGTCAGGGCGGTTGAGGGAGTAAAGGTTAGTAAAATGCATTGTATTTAATTTGGGGTGGCGCGGTCATTTAAATAGTCACTAGAACACAACAGAGTTAGGAATACAAGGTAATAATGTAGCTAGAAAGCCATGGAAGCCATTAGCAATTTTTATATAGTTACATTTCATTGTAAACACTTGCGAGGAATGTAAATAGGATAATGAATAGGTGAAATTTGATTCTGTGCAAAATGACACCATTCCAAGTTTGCTGTGTCAGTATTACTTTAAAACCCCATGGCGTTTCAAGGGTTAATGACTACTAGAGCTGGCCAGCTTCAATTAAATTTCAAAGTAGTCAACAGTAGGCAATATGGGTATTATATACATATTTATCCTTATGAAATACTCAAAATGGTGACATAGCCACTTTAAGAAACTGGGTAACATCATGTTTAACCCACTCCTGGGAGGAATATACTAATCATCCATTCAGTAAATTATTTCAAACTTGTTTGTCTGTATTATGTGCAGGTCTGGTTTACTTATTGTGCAGTAATACACCATGTGTTAATGATTTGTAAATAGAAACAACACTCCAGATGATCAAAGTACACAAAAAGGCACTGGAGGCCACTCATTTATTATGTGAAACTTACAATATCTACGTTGCAAACTCATTTGAGCAAGGTCCTCATCAGGGCCGGCCTTAGGGCGCCCTGTGCGAAAAATCTTCACAGTGCACCCCCCTTCCCACATACACAGGCAGACAGCCACATGCAGACAGCCACACGCAGACAGCCACACGCAGACACAGACATAGAAACATAGAATGTGACGGCAGATAAGAACCAATCGGCCCATCTAGTCTGCCCAGACAGTCACACGCAGACAGCCACACACAAACACACACAGACAGCCACACAAAACACACAGGCAGACAGCCACACACAAACACACAGGCAGACAGCCACACACAGACAGCCACACGCAGGCAGACAGCCACACACAAACACAGAGGCAGACAGCCACACACACAGAGGCAGACAGCCACACACACAGAGACAGCCACACACAAACATACAGGCAGACAGCCACACACAAACAAACACACAGGCAGACAGCCACACACACACACAGGCAGACATAGAAACATATAATGTGACGACAGATAAGAACCATTCGGCCCATCTAGTCTGCCCAGACAGTCACACATAGGCAGTCACACACACACACACACACACACAGGCAAGCACACACACAGGCAGACAGGCACACACACTTACAAATCCCTACATAATGATGCTCCAACATACTTATCCTCCCTCATACACAAGTATGTCCCATCGAGACCCCTGCGCTCAGCCCAAGACCTACGCATATCCTCTGCCCGGATCCCCACCTCTGATGCTCACCTTCAAGACTTCTCCAGGGCTGCACCTCTTCTGTGGAACTCCCTTCCCTCCTCAATCCGACTTTCACCCAGCCTCCACTCCTTCAAAAAAACTTTGAAAACTCACTTCTTCATTAAATCGTATCAATTACACTGTCAGCAGGTTTCTCATCCCCCACCCCATGACTCCTTTCCTGCAACTGTCAAAAATGACATACCAAGTGTGGTGGAATCTCGGTAAAAATAAATTTAGTAGGCCGAGATTACCACGTGGCATGTGTACGTGCATATGCTGACGTATCGATCAGTTGGTTGCACGAGGCAAGATACGATCAGTAGTGTACGGAGCATGTGCAAGAATACAGGATGTAGTATTCTCCCTCCTCCATTGTGCTGGACAAGCCATGCGGTCAAACAGGAAGTTAATTCTTATTTGTGTTGATTGGTCAAGAGAATGTGCGGGTGGAGCTTAATATGGGAGGAGTTATGTGCCTATATAAGGAGCCTGCACTATTGTCCGGGGCTCAGAACTTGTGGTATTTTGGTGACGCTAGTCCCTCTGAGTCCCGATCGGTGATCCAATAAAGAATCTCTTCCTTCCTGAAGAAACCTGTGTCCATCTCTCTGTGCTTCGCTTCCGTCAGTTTCTCCGGTATCATTTGGTGCATTGGCCGGGAAGCTCATCGTTCAACGGTAGCTGAGAGGCAGAGGCGTGAGACGGTCTATCTTTGCCCACGTTCTCTACGGCTGCACCCCTGAACTTCTGCGTGGACCTCCCTTCGTCTCGGCGCCACTGGTATGTTGTCCAGGAGATCATCGGCCTCTACGTGAGAAGTGCTGGGGTGTCCCCGTCGATGAGTGTGAACTCAGGTTCAGGAACGAGGAGGTAAGACAACTGCTGTTTTAGACGGCAGGACCCACTAGGGGTATACCGATTGTGCGGTAGGCCCAAAGGGGTTTGAATCTGTGTATCTGCCCCCTCTGTCGGAGGGAAGGAGCGAAGGCGCACCGCTCGATCGAACGCTCTTTAGTCAGACCGTTTGATTTTGTTAGTCAGGCGGGGTCCTGGTGTAAATAGCCCTAGCCGGACACCGGTGTCTTGTCTAGACTAGCGTTCTAGGGTGTATATTACGTTCGCTAGGTCGGAGGGACCGGGAGACTAAGCGGCGCCTGTGTAAATTCGGTTCGCTAGCTCTCAACCTATCTGGGCTAAGTGGGAAGGCGTGTAAATTTGGAACCCACTAGACTTTTGATAGTGCGACTAAGAGGCGCCTGTGTAAATTCGGTTCTCTAGCTCGCTATATGTGGTGATTGGGCAGTGTGGCTAACCAAAACGGGTGTATATAGTTTTAGGTAGTCCATCAAGGTACTGGCCAATAGTTTAGTTGGGAATTGTAAATGTGATAAAGATTGTTTAGTAAAGTGTATATCTTGTTAGATAGCGCGAGCTCAGCCGTCTAGCGAGAGTGTTAATAGTGTGTTGCTGTATTATAGTGCACGGTACCATAACCCTGTATATTTACTGACACTGTATATAAGTACTAATCATTGTCGTCTATTGCATGTTTTAACACCATAACCACTAATAATTGTATTGTGACCCTAACTTGTGCTTTGACCTATGCTAACCGTACTGTAACCGCTATTTGTAAAAGACGATGTTACTGGGGTGTGTTATAGACGGGTAATTCATATATAGAGAATTATAGCGTGGGTGACTGTATAGTTTCGCCAAAGGGCATAATATTGATTATCTAGTGACTGGTGTAACAGCTGTGTGTGTACGGGAATTCCCTGAGTGTTTATTGTGTTATTGTATACGTTTCACTTGGTAACCGTACCACGTGGTGCTGTTGCCAGAGGAAACGGGTGTGACTGTTGAATAGTACGCGTGTATAGTATTCGTTGTCGACGACGTTCCATTGTTAAGTATGGGTGCGTCGCAGTCAACGATTCCGGATCCCTTAGGTTGTATGGTGAAGAATTTTAAAAAGGGATTCAAAACTTGTGATTTTGGGGTTAAAATGTCTCCTGTACGTTTGGTCACTTTGTGTACTAGGGAGTGGCCTACTTTGGTTGCGGCATGGCCGCCACGTGGCAGTTTGGATCCAACTCTGGTACAGCGCTTACACGTGGCTGTATCGGGTAGGCCTGAACTTTACGGCCAGTTTCCTTATATTGATTGTTGGAGACAGGCCGTAAATGACTCGCCAAAATGGCTCCAGACATGCCACGAGGAGCAGTGTCGCCTCATGGTAGCTAGGACTTGTTCGTCCACTAGGACTGGTGTTAGGCCCATTTTGGACACGCCCCCTGAGTCCGAGATCCCTTTGCCGCCCCCTTACTTTCCGTTAAGAGGAAGTGACGCAAATGCAGGAAGTCCTGCAACCCTCCCCTCATTACCCCCATCCACTTCCGCTTCCTCCTCCAGTACAGGATCCACCCCCCCTCGTACTAAATCTCCCCTTCCGGAATCAGAACCAACCCCCATTAAAAACGAATATCCTGATTTGGCGCCACTTCAGACTTCCGGTCAAGCTTCATCTAGCTCGGCTCGAAGTGTTTTATTTACAACCTTTTCCCAAAACCAAGCTCCCATATCCCCATACCCTATTTCTCCCCGACTGGAACCTATGACTGATGCCCCTCCACGTAGCCCCATACAGACCCGACAGTTGACCGGTGCCCAACAATTAAAACACTATCAGATGCCTCTTCGTCTGAATCCTGGGTCAGCCTATATCGATGCCGCAGGCCAAATGGCACATGCTGACCCAGTCTTTGTATATGTCCCATTCACGACAACCGATCTCTTAAATTGGAAGACCCACAATTCCTCGTATACTGAGAAACCACAAGCTATGACTGATCTGTTCACCTCAATAGTACAGACACATAACCCGACATGGGCTGATTGCCAGCAGTTATTAATGACTTTATTCAACAATGAGGAAAGGACAAGAATTAATCAAGCGCCCATTAAAGCACTAGAGGATAAAGCCCGTACTTTAAACCAAGCCAATCCATCAGCATGGGCCGCAACACATTATCCCAACACCGATCCCGATTGGAATGTAAATGGTGCTGATATGGTTCAACTCAGAGCCTATAGAGACGCTATAATTGCTGGCATGAAAGCAGGAGGAAAGAAAGCTATTAACATGTCGAAGACAGTTGAGGTGATTCAGAAAAGCGATGAAGCGCCCAGTGTCTTTTATGACCGATTATTGGAGGCATACCGCTTGTATACCCCCTTTAATCCGGAAGACGCAGATAATTCCTGAATGGTGAACTCCGCCTTTGTCAGCCAAGCTTACGGAGATATTAAGCGTAAGCTACAAAAGTTAGAAGGGTTTGCAGGTATGTCAATCACCCAACTAATGGAGGTAGCGAATAAGGTTTATATGAATAGGGAAACAGAAAGTAAGAAAGAGGAAGAGCGCAAGATGCGTAAAAAGGCTGATATGCTAGCGGTAGCGATCGCAGGCGTAGATAGACGGGGCCCAGATAGAGGCGATAGTAGATGGAATAGGGAGCCTTTGAGTAGGAATCAATGCGCGTATTGCAAGGAAGAAGGGCATTGGAGGAACGAATGTCCGCAAAGAGAGCAGTACGAGAGAGACCTACCCAGGGCAGGCTACGGAAACTTTAGAGGCAGAGCGAGAGGTAGAGGAGGCCCCGGAGGGAGTAATGGTAATAGAGGGAGTAATGGGAACAGGGGAAGTGTTAGGGAAGACAGGTATATTCCAGCAGCGCAAAGGTCCCGCGATAGAGAAGGTAGGGACTTTGTAGGATTGGCTGACACGGTCATGGAGGACTATTGATACCGACCGGGCTCCATCCCCCTTGGTCGAGCGGAGCCTATGGTCGATGTATCAATAGGGGGAAAAAGGAGTGCGTTCATGATCGACACTGGTGCTGAACATTCAGTGGTGACTAATCTAGTTGCTCCTCCATCTGGAAGGACTATTACTGTGATAGGAGCAACTGGAAGAAGTGCTGAAAAACCGGTTCTTAAAAGTCGACTCTGTACATTGGGAGGCCACGTAATAAAACATCAATTCCTTTATATGCCTGAATGTCCAGTCCAATTGCTGGGACGTGATATGCTATCTAAGTTACAAGCGCAGATTACGTTCCTACCAAATGGAACAACATCTTTAAAGTTTAATGGACCTTCAGGTATCATGACATTATCCGTACCAAAGGAAGAAGAGTGGCGACTTTATACAGCGTTGACTAGCCAAAACCCTAGGAGTGATGAGACATTATTTAACATACCAGGAGTTTGGGCAGAGAACAACCCACCAGGACTGGCCCGCAATATTCCACCTATAAAAATTGAACTAAAACTTGGGGTTTATCCAGTGAGCCTAAGACAATACCACATCCCGCAGAAGGCTAAGAAGAACATCCAATCCTATCTGGATAAGTTCATACGGTATGGTATCCTAAAATTCTGTACTTCCCCCTGGAACACCCCATTGCTGCCTGTTCAAAAGCCCGGTACAGATGAGTATCGACCTGTGCAGGACTTGAGAGCAGTCAATGATGCGGTTGTTAGTATACATCCAGTTGTACCCAATCCATATAACCTGCTTGCTTTAATTCCGGGCGGGGCTACCTACTCAGTGCCTACAACAACTGACTCATATGCTTGGTATAAAGTGGAGGCTTCATACTGCATATAGACCCCAGAGTTCTGGTAAGGTAGAGAGAATGAATAGAACTATTAAGAACCAGTTGGCTAAAATGTGTCAGGAAACCCAACTTAAGTGGAACGTTCTCTTACCCATAGCTCTATTGCGAATCCGCAGTACCCCTACCAGAAGGATGGGCCTCTCTCCTTTTGAAATTATGTATGGGCGACCACCTCCCGTACTTGGTAACTTAAGGGGGGATTTGAGTCAGTTGGGAGAAGGAATTACCCGGCAGCAGGTTGTAGAGTTGGGTAAGACTATGGAGGAGGTACAGAAATGGGTACAAGATAGATTACCTGTGAATATTTATCCCCCTGTTCATAGTTATCATCCAGGAGATCAAGTGTGGATTAAAGAGTGGAATAATGTACCGTTAGGGCCCAAGTGGAGAGGTCCTTATGTTGTTCTTTTGTCTACCCCTACAGCGATAAAAGTAGCCGAAGTGACTCCGTGGATACATCACTCCAGGGTTAAACCAGCAGCAGTCGATTCTTGGCAAGTTACAGCAGATCCAGAGAATCCCTGCAAGATCCGGTTAAAACGCACTACTCAGTCGGAGTAACGAGGAACTATTGTGGATTACAAATTTTATTATTTTTGGGATTTGGTGCGTGAGTGAGAAGGCCATAATAAAGCCTGTCCGCCCACCGACGTATAGTTTATAAGCCAGGAAAAGTCTCGAAGGGACTCCTGTGAAGACGAGCAGAACTCCATTCCCTGCAGCCCTTACATCCTGGAAGCTGAGGTGCCTTCGCACGGACGAAGACTGAGGATGACGGCGAAAGATGTGTTTTTGATAGTGTTTATTTATGTGTGTTTTTATATTCAGGAAGGTAGAGGTACCGACACTCCTAGCTGTGAGGTATGCATTAAGACTACGAGAACAGGTAACCATATTTCCCAAACCCTAATTTGGCACTCACAATACGAGTGTAAAGGAGATGTATCGAGATGTAGATACCTAAATATAGATTATAGTGTGTGCCATTTAGGAGTAGGAGAACCTAAGTGCTTCAGTCCGGAGTATCAACCCCGTACAATTTGGTTGACTCTCAGGAATGGAGATCCTCAGGGGACCCTAATTAATAAGACGGTGTTAGAATCCGTACATTCTTCGGGTGTTCTGCTATTTGATGCGTGTAAGGCGATATCAAGTGGTAGAAAGACGTGGAATGTATGTGGGGATCTTAGATGGGAGAGGACGTATGGGTCTAATGATAAATATATTTGTCCCAGTAGTAAAAATAAATATGTAAGTCCTAGATGCCCAAATAAAGACTATAACTTTTGCCCATATTGGTCTTGTGTGGGGTGGGCGACTTGGGGACAGACAGTAGACAAGGACATGATAGTGACTAAGTTGCCGACTAGCCCATATTGTAAGTCTATGGAATGTAATCCCATCCATATACTTATAAATAACCCCGATAAGTTCTTAGACAAATATGGCAATTTATTTGGGTTTCAAATATACGGGACGGGTTTAGATCCTGGGACAGTATTATTTATAGGGATAGAGACTGATACGGTATCCTCCCAAACTCATCAAGTATACCATTCCTTTTATGAAGAGATGAGTATAGATAATAAGATCCCCCATAATGCTAAAAACCTGTTTATTGATTTAGCTGAAAGTATTGCCGGTAGTCTTAATGTTACCAACTGCTATGTGTGTGGAGGTACTAACATGGGAGACCAATGGCCTTGGGAAGCAAAGGAGGTAATGTCCGGTTCTGAGGCAGTTGACCAACTAATATCTACACAAGCCGATTATCATATGAGTGTTAGAGGTAAATCTGAGTGGAGATTAAAGACCTCCATCATAGGTTATGTTTGCATAGCAAGGAAAGGAATAATGTATAACACTTCTGTAGGAGAATTAACTTGTCTAGGGCAAAAAGCTTATGATGATGATACAAAGAATACAACTTGGTGGTCGGCTTCAAATGTCTCAGAACCATCCAACCCGTTTGCTAGATACGCCAATTTAAAGGATGTGTGGTTTGATTTATCCATCACATCTACCTGGAGAGCCCCAGCAAATTTGTACTGGATCTGTGGTAAGAAAGCCTATTCGGAGTTGCCACAGGACTGGGAAGGGGCATGTGTGTTGGGTATGCTCAAACCATCCTTCTTCTTGTTACCGATTGAAACAGGTGAGACTTTAGGTGTTAAAGTGTATGATGTGAATCATAGGAAGAAAAGGGGACCCATAGAGATAGGCGCCTGGGAAGATGATGAATGGCCTCCCCAGCGTATCATAGATTATTATGGGCCAGCCACGTGGGCAGAAGATGGTACCTTTGGTTACAGAACCCCTATTTATATGCTCAACCGAATTATAAGATTACAGGCGGTGGTTGAGATTATCACCAACGAGACATCACAAGCGCTCAATCTTCTAGCGAAGCATAACACCAGGATGAGGACAGCAGTCTACCAAAATAGATTAGCCTTGGATTACCTTTTGGCAGTAGAGGGAGGTGTATGTGGGAAGTTTAACCTGAGCAATTGCTGTCTTCAAATAGATGACGAAGGGCAAGCAATAGCTGAGCTTACTAGCCATATGGTTAAACTAGCGCATGTGCCTACTCAGGTATGGAAAGGGTACAATCCAAGTAGTTGGTTTGGTAGCTGGTATGAGTGGTTTGGAGGGCTTAAGGCAGTGGTAGGTGGAGTCCTACTGATTTTAATGTTGTGTCTACTCCTGCCGTGTCTTATACCCTTAGTAGTTAGGTCTGTGCAAAGCCTGATAGAAAATATAGCAGAGAGGAAGGCTGCTGCACAGATAATGGCGATTTATAAGTATAAGGCTCTAGATCAGGGAGAACCAATGCAGGAAGATGAGTGTTAAAAGATTCACATCATAAGATAAGTCTGGTCTGGTTCAAGGTAACTTGCGGTGTATGCAAACCAAGGTTAAGTGATGCCTCAAGTAATTGTGAAATATCAAGAGGCATCAAAGGGGGGAATGTGGTGGAATCTCGGTAAAAATAAATTTAGTAGGCCGAGATTACCACGTGGCATGTGTACGTGCATATGCTGACGTATCGATCAGTTGGTTGCACGAGGCAAGATACGATCAGTAGTGTACGGAGCATGTGCAAGAATACAGGATGTAGTATTCCCCCTCCTCCATTGTGCTGGACAAGCCATGCGGTCAAACAGGAAGTTAATTCTTATTTGTGTTGATTGGTCAAGAGAATGTGCGGGTGGAGCTTAATATGGGAGGAGTTATGTGCCTATATAAGGAGCCTGCACTATTGTCCGGGGCTCAGAACTTGTGGTATTTTGGTGACGCTAGTCCCTCTGAGTCCCGATCGGTGATCCAATAAAGAATCTCTTCCTTCCTGAAGAAACCTGTGTCCATCTCTCTGTGCTTCGCTTCCGTCAGTTTCTCCGGTATCACAAGCACTCAATAAACCCTTCTCTAACAAACTATTTAATTCCCCTACTTTAACCCTTTGTGTCACTATACCCCACTCCCTCTAGCATGTAAGCTCATCGAGCAGGGCCCTCAACCCCCTCTGCTCCTGTATGTCCAGTGGTCTGATCTCAATTATGTGTCTGTTAGTTCACCCATTGTATAGCGCTACGGAATTTGTTGGCGCTATATAAATAATAAAATAATAATAATTGTAATAATAATAATAACACACAGGCAGATAGTCATACACACAGACACAGTCATACACACAGACACAGTCACACACACAGACACAGTCACACACACACACACACACACAGGCAGACAGTCAAACACACAGACAGTCACACACACACACACACACAGGCAGACAATCATACACATACACAGTCACACATACAGGCAGACAATCATACACACAGGTAGACAGTCAAACACAGACAGTCACACACACAGGCAGCCAGTCACACACATACACACACACACAGGGATAGTCAAACACACAGACAGTCACACACACAGAAAAGGGCAGACAGTCAAACACACAGACAGTCACGCACACAGGCAGACAATCACACATAGTTACCTCTGTTCCTTGTGGAGGCAGACAACCAGTGCAGCTCCTGGATTCTGGTTGTTGGGGGGAAGCAGGGACTCCTTCCTGCTTCCCCTGCAGCAGTTACACAGCACTTTTGGCTCCGCCCCGCCATACGGTAAGCACCACCCCTGCCGCAATTTTTGTTTTATTTTTATCCTGGCAGGTAATGTGTGAGCTGTGTCAGCCGCATGGCGCCCTGTGCAGCCGCACACCTCGCACACTCCTAAGGCCGGCCCTGGTCCTCATCAACCTATTGTCCCTATAACATTTTGTAATTATCCCCTTTATTGTTGAATTTTCCCCTTTATAATATTCTAAAACGTCACAGAATAAGTTGGTGCTATATAAATGCCAATAATAATTATAATAATATCACATTATCAATGTCAGTTTCATCCACAAGAATGGCTGTGATTGGCTGAGAGTGCTGGGGTAGGTTAGCCCATGGCTCTTAAGCCATGCTATCTAGGTTGGATGAAATTCACACTAAAGATGGTGAATTAAAATATCAGAGGAAGATACAGAGGAAAATAAAGGAATCAAATGATCTGTATATAACAATTTAAAGGGACACAGACTAATAAATTAAATACAGCCCAAATACAAAATAAATGAAAAACACTATTTAGTAGATATACCCAAAATGGAAACTTGGACATGTTCAATTACGCATTTTGTCATTTTAATTATATCTAAAAACCGTTTTCAAAAGCTGCAGATTTCTTGTCTGCAGCCTTTGCAAACCTTCCTGTTTTAACCCCGCCCAGACTTTCTGTGGCTGTCCAATAAACAGACTTCCCAAAGCAGCTCAATGAGAAGTTTTTGCAAGGCAGGTGCTCTGAGCAATTAAAGGGGAAACTATAGTGCCAGGAAAAAAGTTTTTTTCCCCTGGCACTATAGCTGCCTTTGGTGTCCCCCACCTGGGGTGCAGATGGGGGGGATTGCATGCAAAAGACCGGCAGTGCAAAAGACCGGCAGTGTAAACACTGCCTTTTTCGAGAAATGGCAGTGTTTTCATTTGTAGGGGGTGGGGGCTACATCTAAATAGTTTTTAAAACACTCTTATATCTGAAACACGTTTGCATTTTTGAATATTTCTTTAATTTTAAGAAGTAATGTGTATCAAGGAAACCATGACAGATCTGGTAACCCTGGTTTCCTGTATGAACTACCCTCACCATGCTCCACATACTTACTGATGATGACTATTTTTGTTAACTGAAGACCACGTGATACGTATAGTAATGCTACAGATCCCTATTTGTAACATAGTAAACCCTTTGCCAGTTCTAGAAACTAACCAGGCTATTTGGGGCTATCCAGGGAGGCTGCTGGTCATGTGACTCTAGGTGGGAAGGTCATATGACTCTGCAGGGATCCTGCTTGCCATGAGATGCTCTCTGTAGAGCTCAGTGAGTGCTCGTAGCTTGGTAAAGATACACACGCACACTGCAAGCTCACTATACAGAGAGAATAGACACACAACAATGGGGCTCGGAGTGATCACCTCTAAAACATTCCTGTGTCTTCTCAGCTTGATTTACTTGGTAAGTAATGCCACTTGCTTTTTATATTAAGATTATTTATCTTCTCTTTCTGTATATTTTATTTTTAAATCAACCCATAAGTCAGCATAATACACGATATTGTGAGAGATAATACAATCTCAGACATGCTCAGACCATAGAAGTGCGAACAATTGTATTTAGCTCAGATTTTTTTATTGGATAGGGAAGTAAAGGTTATTTTTTTTTTTAAATGTGTTTTATTATTATAATATTATAAATTTTTTTTTTTTAATGCAAGGCAAATTCGGTAATAATTGTTTATGCTGTAAATGTCTCCATGTTCCAAGGGAATTGTTGACCCACCATAATTGGCACATAGCCAACCAAAACACAGTCTATCTGGAAAGACCCCTCATACATGTTCGCCATAGAGCCAATACCCTCTGAAAAGCCTTTTCCAATTCACCAGTCAGAGACCGGAATAGTGGGAGTAAAGGATCTTTATTCCAATAGAGGAGAAGTGGTCCTGACTGGTTCTGAGAGCATACACATCAAAATCTTGAATCGATACATGATATCAGTGATAATAAATAATACAGAAAGGCAAGCAGGCTTGGCATACATTTTTTATTTTTTGGGGGCCTATTTTACTTACAGGAAAGCAGACTCTTCTAATTGGGAGGAGGATTATTCCTCACATTGGGAGTGGGACAACTCCATACACCTGCTGGCTTAGAAACCCTTGGTTACAATCAGTGAAAGTTTTGTTACAAAATAATGATATTGCTGAGTATACATTCTTCCCTATTAACCCTTCTATTACCAGACAACAAGCTTATCCAATACATACGCTGCATTCTACTGATTTGCATTTTAACGTTGAATAATTAGAAGTATGTATAACTGTATCTTATCATTAAGATAGGAGCCACGTACATTACAGCCAACTTATTCCTGCCTTAGAATACGATTTTTGTTTCATTTGGATTTCAATCTTTCTCTAAAACTGTTCTATCCCCTTTAGGACCGGCGGTGGTCTTTGCCAGCTAACAATCTATGTCCAAAATGAAATGTTCCCTTCATAATAAAAACATGGCATTACCAAGAAAACCGCCCATCCGCGCAGGCATAGAGTCAGTAATGGATTTTTTTATGCTTTAAATTATGCTGCACTGCTACTATGGTGGTATTTTTATTTTATTTTTTTACATTTTTTTTTTTTTTTTTTGGGCTTCCAGCGACAAAGTATGTGGTGGTTTTTGTGAACAGAAAATATTACATAATAACTAATTTTTATGCTGTTTCCCCTTTTTATCTTCCTGAGTTTCTTCACTAAATAATGATTTGCATTGAGGATTAAATAGCCCACCTGTAACTTTAGGCAAGTTAAAGATTTACAATTTTTTTATTTTTTTTTCGGTTTGGTGGTTAACTCATAAACACGTTGATGTGGATGATAGTACGGTATTGCTGTCTGCATGAGAAGTTTGAGTAAATAAAATGATCATATTCTCCTGCTAAGTCCTAAAATTTCATTTTATACCACTTAAATCCCACCAATTGATTTCAGCTGGTGTTGCATCAAGCCCCTATTATAGCAACTCCGTTCTCCTGGGTTACATCTCCCTTCCCCTGGTGGTGGCTGGAGCAGAGCATAGCCTTTGTGTGGTGTTCTGTACGTGAGTAAAATCATGTTTCGAAATGAGAGATATTTTAAGTTTACCATGTCAGTTTGATTATTTTTTTTTTTCCCTTTAGTTGTGGATCAGACATGTTGATGTATACAAATAGCCTTTTTAAATGTTTTGAGAGACTGGTGTGTCTTCTTGTTTGGAAAGGTCTAAAGCTGTGAATTTTAATAGTGACTTACCTAGTTACAAACATTGACTGTTAAATTAGCCTGTTTTTTAATGGGTTTAGTGGTCTGTATCTGTGTGTGTGTGGTTGGATGGGACAATTTAAAACTGCAAGTGTCACAAGCACTGTGTGAAATGTAATAAGTATTTTAATTTCCAGAGGGATTGGTCCACATTAGAAACTGTCCCAAACAATAGATCTTGTATAAGTAACTAAAGAAACACTCCAACCACCATAACCACTTCAGCTCTCTGTATTGGTTATGGTGCTGTCCCATGTTAAATATACAACCTGTTTTAGTAGAGCTTGATACCTTACCGTAGCGCTACTGGGCAACAGTTTACGGTCTCCTTTATAAGAATTTGGTTGGCTCTACAAATAGTGTGGAAAGTACCCTACTGCAAGTCTTGCTTCACATGGTGGCTGACAGCTTAGTTTCTTTGCAAAAATCGATGCAGTTATTAGACCACTAACCCCCGAGTCTGATGTATAAAAAAGCTGGGAATGTTAGTTTTCTGTATTCTGTCTGTATAAAACACCACACAAAGGCTATGCTCTGCTCCAGCCACCACCAGGGGAAGGGAGATGTAACCCAGCTTTGTTTCTGTACAATGACTGCTCTCGTCCTATGTGATGAGTGGTACTGTGGCTATGGTATAAATTACATATTTAATATGACCAGTAAATGCAGCAGATGTTAGTACGCCAAAAGTAAGTGTTATATTTTATAAGTCACAATGGAAGTCATTTGTGACCTGCTCTATTCTTTCAAACAAAAGATCTTTCTATGTAACATTACACGTGACGTGATGAGAGGAACATCTCAAAGAGACACTCCAGGTACTAGGCGAAATGCACTATGGATAGTTAATTTCGTAAAAAATGTACCATTAGTGCCCCATTTGAATTGCATATTCTAGCAGTAATTTAGTGTACTTGCATTGATCTCCATTCCCTACAGAAATAACTTGGTACTGCTCTGGCAGGATGCCTAGAGGAAAGAACTGCTTTATCATGCTAAATAAAAAAACATTGAGAAATAGATGACTACTACGTAACTGAGTTATGGGAATAAACACGTGATCCCTATAGGGAAGTGATAAACATCCTTTACCGCAGCGGCTAGGAGTACTAGTTGGATAACGTGACCCACCCATCAGATCGTTACTACGCAAAAGCTGTCTTATGAATTAAATATATACCAGTATTGTATGATGAATGTTGGTTTTCTAGAACCAGATACACAGAGCATTCATTCTACAGTTGGCCCCTGGGATATAGTTTTGTTGAGCTTATTTGCTTTTGCAGTGAAAGAATAAACCACAAACATGGATTCTTCATGTATATCTGTCTCATTGTGTTTTGGATATATTTATATTTTTTATTGTAATTTTGTCATTTTAGATATGGTGAAAGAAGCAATGCCATTATGTGACTGTGTTGGTATTGCTGATTTGTAACTCTTTATTCTATTTCTGCCATGTCACTACCCTTCACTCCCTCGGTAGTCGGTAAGATCTTAATGGAATGATTGCCCAGCTCTGGCACACAGCAGAACCATTAGAGTTCTTGCAGTCCATCACTATTTGCAAATACTGCCTCTGTCTCAATCTCCCCTGTCCATACAGATGTAGAAGCATTTGCCAACAGTCCGAGATATATTTCACTAACAAAGCTGCTTAATGTCCGTGTCGATCGTCAACAAAAAGGTCCTTCGTTGACTCGTGTATTTCACTTGTCCCACTCTACGAAAGTTCTTCACTGTGTCTTGTTCTTTACCAGTCCCATTCCCCCCCCCCCCCCCCCCCAATGGAATGTTATAACTAGAAAATAAAATAATTAAAAAAGATAAACAGGCGCTAAAATACTAAAATCTGTGTTACAATAGATGTAAATCAATATGCAAATAAAAAGGTAAAGCCGCACCTTAAAGTGCACAAGCTCAAAACACACCCTATAGATAAATAGATAAAGCATAACCAT
Organism: Pelobates fuscus; assembly: GCF_036172605.1. NCBI lineage: Eukaryota > Metazoa > Chordata > Amphibia > Anura > Pelobatidae > Pelobates > Pelobates fuscus. The sequence continues at coordinate 54,145,483 of NC_086321.1, read as the reverse complement.
TATCAAGGTCCTTGTTGTCCTATTCCTGTAACTTTTTTTTTTTTAGTTTTGTTGGAAGCAACAGATCAATACAAGATGGTCTTCTTTTAGTGTTCATTTTGGTGGTTTCAAAGAAGCAAAAAAAAGTTGCTGTCTTTGTAGGTGTGGTTCAGTGGTGTGAGTACTTGGTGTGATCTCGTCTGCTGATCTATATTTAGGGAAGTTGTCCGTAATGCAGAATCTCAGCATGTGATTTCGTCTGACAACAATATAAGGAAATAACTCAAAACAGTAGCCATCCATATGGTCAACACATGGTTAGAAGGAATTTGTGAGTCAGGGTAATATGTAAAATCTTACATCCTCAGCTTGAAGGTGTGGTAAATGTCAGGAATGATGGAGATATTATGCCCTTGATAATTCTTTCTGAGTGCTGATATAGGGCAAAAAGGTCTGAGGAGCCACAGTGGTTCCAAAAGGCAAACATGCATTGGTAGCTGGTTCATTTGTTTTACCATAACTTACCATCATACATTGTTATTATGACCGACACAATGTTGTGGATTGTGTTGGAGGTTTCCTATGACCTTTGCCAAGTTTATATTTGTATATTGCCCTAGGGCTTTACAAATTTGCTTGGAATCTAGGAGCCAGCTAAAGTTAGGGACCAGATTTTTCAACGTCAATCAAACCATTCTTAATGGGACAATATACTTATCAGAACCACTACTGCTTATTGTACTTGTTTTGGAGTCTATAGCCTATCCCTGCATGCTTTTCAGAGGTGAGTAAAAATACCTTTCCTGTGTGATTTGGAAGGGGGCAAGCCACTCACTGATACTCTCACGTATGTGTATGTATATATATATATATATATATATATATATATATATATATATATATATATATATATATATATATATATATATATATATATATATATATATATATATATATATATATATTTGTGTTAAGGGCTCATGATAGTACAGAAGATACAAACACTGATAAGTGTAGGATGGTATTAAAAGAGCAAGTCGGTTGTGGTGTGCCGGAACCGACGATGAGGTAGGCCTGTAAATAAAGAGGGCCCACCAAGAAGAAATGTAAAGAGAAAAGGAGTTAATAATGAGGAGTGGGTGGGAGGGTGATGCAGCGCTGACCTCGAACGATATGGAGCCAGGTAAGGGGTGTCCCTTAAGTAGGGAAGAGGTGTGTCATACGCCCCTCCCACAATTACAGGCCAAAAGGCCTTAATACTTGTGTTAAGGGCTCATGATAGTACAGAAGATACAAACACTGATAAGTGTAGGATGGTATTAAAAGAGCAAGTCGGTTGTGGTGTGCCGGAACCGACGATGAGGTAGGCCTGTAAATAAAGAGGGCAAAAGTAGAAAATCTAATTTAAAAGGCATTTCTTACTTCTTGTACCGGGTTAGGTATGTATTTAGAGTAAGCCGATGATTTCCAGCGCCCTAGTGACTTGATAACATGAACTGGAATGTTTGCACTGGATGCTGTGGAGGCCGCTCCTATGCGGAAGGAGTGGCCCGAATAGTTAGCTGATTTGAGGCCCAGCTGTGTAAGTAAAGACCTGACGTGTGTCATAAAGGTGGTGGTAGTGAGTACCGAACCTTGTAGACTGAAAGTGGTTGAGATGGTGGTTCGTTGTTAGGCTGGGTATATGAGTCCAGTAGTTTGACGGGGCTCCACCTGTTGTGAGTAGGAGAGTACTTAACCTCTACTGAAAGTGCATGTTGACTGGTTTTGGAGTGAGGCAGAGTCAAGATATAATAGTCCATGTGTTTTGTTAAGTGTGAATGAAGTAGGATGTGAGTGGACTGTGTTGTGCTGATGGCGGTAAATTCTCTTGGTCTCAAGAAACCATAAACAAGGCTACGTATATGGCGGTTTTAACGATGAGGTTTGTGTTGTTGGCAAAGGGTTTAAATCTAGTGAATTGTATAAGTCTTTAAAAATATGGAAATCTATGGGTAGCCTCTGGGCCGTACGTGGGGGTTCGGATCTCTGAATACCCCTAAGGATGTTCTTAATTGGTAGGAGGACACTTGATTTGTCTGGTTGTAAAGTTAGCATGTGATGTTGGATGCCTGTCAGATATGGTTTGATTGTGTTGTATGATAGTTTGAGTTTGAGGTGGCAAAAAGAAGCAAAGCCCAACCAGGATGTCACGATGAAAGGTTGTAAGATGTTGTGTTCAGAAAGGAATCTTTAAATCAAATGAAAGCTCTATCGTAAGTTTCCCGGGTATTAGTAGACAGTGCTAATTGGGACAATGTTCTGCTATGTTGCATAATAGCATCTAGTCCATTACTAGATGGTGGAATAGTGGGGTGTTCGTGGCTGTGAGTGCAGCTGACGGGAGTATTTGACGAAAAGCCTGGAAATGAAAGCGAGACAAATTGTCAGCAGCAGTGTTACATACACCTGGAACATGAATACAAAACAAGAGAAAATTATGACATGCAGCCAGCCAAGTGAGTTTCCTCAAGAATCTCATAATAGTCAGTGATTTGGATCGGCCTTGTTTATAATGTGACAAGTTACTTGGTTGTCTGAGTAGCAACGTACAGACTAACCTGCCCATAAATGCACCCATGCCATGGCAACCGTCACGATGGGATATATCTCAAACAGAGCTGAGGTAGTGGAAAAACCCTCCAGGTCCTGAACTTCTGAAGGCCAGCTGCCCCAAAGCCATTCGTTCCTGAAAAATTGCTGCAAAACCTGTGGTAGACGCCGCGTCTGACCAAATGGTAGGTGAGGAGTCATTTACCATTCAAGGTGGTTAAAAATTTTCTCCACATAATTACGCCTGCCGTGGCTTGGGTATCCAGGGGTGACCTGTGTCCATCATGTCTAAAAGTGGGAAACATGTAAAGGAGTTGAGATGAAAGCCCGGCCTTGAGGTATGATGCGAATGGCAAAATTCAGTGACCCAAGCAAAGACTGTAATTCTTGCGGTTGCAAGTACCGAGTTGTATGTAGAGATTATGTTGATCAGAATGTTTCCTACCTTGGGCGTGGCAGGCTAGCTTGCATGGTGGCTGAGTCTAGTATGATACCCAGGAATGTGATGAAGGTATCTGGTCCTTCAGTCTTGGTGGAGGAGACTGGGACACTCACATGTTCGAATAGACTGATGGTTTCTTTTAGGCTACTGGGAGGGGAAATATTCTCCTCGACCAGTAAGAAATCATCCAGATAATGTATAACTGTAGGGCAGTTAATAAAACCAGCATAGGGTTTCGGCGAATACGTCGAAAATGGCCGGACTACTTTGGAACCTAAATGTTAAACGTGAGCAAAATAGTAGTTCCCTGCCCACTTGATACCATGCAGGTGACAGTGTAGGGTGGATAGGCAGTAACTTGAAAGCATTGTGATATCAGTCTTACTGAGCCATGCTCCGGCCCCTGCCTGCAGGATAGCCGTAATGGCGTGATCTATGGTGGAATATTGCAGTGAAAATTCCTCAGAGGGTATGAGGGAGTCCAGACTAGGAGTGGCAGAGGTGTGAGGTGTTGATAGATCAATGATAAGTCTCTGTTTGTGAGAAGATTTCCCCGTGACAATACCGATGGGGTTTGTCCGCCATGTGGTGAACGGAGGGGACTAGAAGGGCCCCCATAGGAAGTCCTCTGCCACTTCCTGGCTATGAGTGTCTCCACCGCTGTAGGGTTTGTTGTGCGGATTGTAAATTGGGACATTCCAGGATTCCGGAAGGCATGTGTATGAGGCCTGTGTGAATCCTTCTGATAGACCCGAGATAATGAATTCCACCAAATGTCTAGATGAATGATGTGGCAGTAATGTCGTAAGTACAGAAATGTTTATTTATGTTAAGTATAGCTTTGGGATACATTTTATTTGGACACAGATTTAGCATGTGCCCTGAAACAGATGGCTGGAGAAAGTGATTGCAACTCAACCAGTGCTGGAGGGGTCGCAGCGGCCGACCCAGCCATGGTAAGGGGTTTAGTGACCGATTCCCCAGGGGTGATACTGGCAGGCTAACTAGGCCTGAAAGGCGAAAATTTAATCTTGTTTTGTGACAGGTGAGGCCCTGCTAGTTGCCAAGTGGCTATGAGAGGCTCTGTCTATGAGTTGGCGCGAGGGGTTATTGAGGCCACCCGTCGTAGTGGCAGGAATCGTAGGCCTCTCGGTGATAGTAAAAGAAAACAGGGGGAGGGAGTGACAGGTGAGGCCCTCTCTATAATATTGCGAGGCGGCTAACTCACGTGTGGCCCGATGGCGTTTGCCTCCGAAACGTTGAGGCGGGGTGTTGGCCTCGCGGACCACTAAACGATAGGCAGAAATGCCAAGAAGGGAGGTACCTATTTGGGCCTATACCCCTAACTTGCCAGTACTCTATGGCCTAGAAGAATGAAACGTATGTGAACTACCACGTGAGCAGGCTTACGTACCTGGTAGTATGTATGAAGTTTTGAGATTCGACAGGTATGAAAACCTGGATAAACCTAAAAAGGGATAGAGTGAGAATGGATCCTGTGAGACCTGTGTAATCTGTATAGGCTGGGATTAGGGCTTCTAGCAGTATGTTTGGGAGGTGTAAAATCTATGAGTATGATAGTGACATGACTGCCCATGCTTGGTGACAAGCGTTACGCTGAGTCCGATACCTGGCAGCAGGGGATTGGCCGTGTAATGTGTATATATGGAAGGTGATCAGATGATATGCATGTCACTAAACTGATCTGGGAATGCAAGGGACTTTTTAATGTGAAGTGACAATATGCAGAATCATAAATGTTGCTGTAAAGTGACGTATGAATGTATGAACCAGAACGTGTGATTCAAAAACCGAAAGTCTTGTGAGACGTATATGCCGTGTTCTTGAATACTCGTGTTACGTCGTCTGAGTGTGTCAAGAAAAGGCCTGAGTTTGTAAATGCCATGTGAAATTATGTGAAATGACAATCTGTGCAGAAAATGTTGTAACGTGACGTATGAGTGGTTGAACCAATGCGTGTGATTCAACCCGAAACCCTCTGTGGAAGGTAGGACCGTGTTCTTATATACTCGTGGTATATCGTATGAGCATGATAAGAAATGGCCTGAATAGTTAGTGCCATGTAATCGTAATGTACATGGTTGTAATAACATCATATCTCCATTATACTCTTTGAAAATAGGACCGTGTCCTTGAACTCGTGGTATGTCGTACGAGCATGACAGAAAAAGGAGCCGTAATGTAGGCTAACTATAACAGTAATATACATGTAATATCTGCATTGTAAAATAAAATAACTTATTAAAACCATATATATATATATATATATATATATATATATATATATATATATATATATATATTAAGCAAACTGAAACAAAATAGACAACCTAAGATCGTGTAAAATAAGTACCGTATATACTCGAGTATAAGCCGACCCGAATATAAAACTGGGAAAACTTATTGACTCGAGTATAAGACTAGGGTGGGAAATGCAGCAGCTACTGGTAAATTTCTAAATAAAATTAGATCCTAAAAAAAATATATTAATTGAATATTTATTTACAGTGTGTGTATAATGAGTGCAGCGTGTGTGTGTATGAGTGCAGCGTGTGTGTGTATGAGTGCAGCGTGTGTGTGTATGAGTGCAGCGTGTGTGTGTATGAGTGCAGCGTGTGTGTGTGTATGAGTGCAGCGTGTGTGTGTGTATGAGTGCAGCGTGTGTGTGTGTATGAGTGCAGCGTGTGTGTGTGTATGAGTGCAGCGTGTGTGTGTGTATGAGTGCAGCGTGTGTGTGTGTATGAGTGCAGCGTGTGTGTGTATGAGTGCAGCGTGTGTGTGTGTATGAGTGCAGCGTGTGTGTGTGTATGAGTGCAGCGTGTGTGTGTGTATGAGTGCAGCGTGTGTGTGTGTATGAGTGCAGCGTGTGTGTGTGTATGAGTGCAGCGTGTGTGTGTGTATGAGTGCAGCGTGTGTGTGTGTATGAGTGCAGCGTGTGTGTGTGTGTATGAGTGCAGCGTGTGTGTGTGTATGAGTGCAGCGTGTGTGTGTGTATGAGTGCAGCGTGTGTGTGTGTATGAGTGCAGCGTGTGTGTGTATGAGTGCAGCGTGTGTGTGTATGAGTGCAGCGTGTGTATGAATGCAGTGTGTGCAGGGCCGGTGCAAGGATATTTGCCCCCCCCCCATATGTCCTGACCTCCCCTCCTCCTCCCTCAGTGGTCCTTACCTCCCCACCCCCGTGTTCCTTCACCCCCCTCCCCTAGTGTTCCTTCACCCCCCTCCCCTAGTGGTCCTTACTTCCCCCTCCCCTAGTGGTCCTTACTTCCCCCTCCCCTAGTGGTCCTTATCCCCCCCTCCCTCCCATAGTGGTCCTTAACCCCCCTCCCTCCCATAGTGGTCCTTAACCCCCCTCCCTCCCATAGTGGTCCTTATCCCCCTCCCTCCCATAGTGGTCCTTATCCCCCCCCCTCCCTCCCTCCCATAGTGGTCCTTATCCCCCCCTCCCTCCCATAGTGTTTCTTTTCTCCCCCCCTCCCTCCCATAGTGGTCCTTATCCCACCCCCCTCCCTCCGATAGTGGTCCTTATCCCCCCCTCCCTCCCATAGTGGTCCTTATCCCCCCCCCTCCCTCCCATAGTGGTCCTTATCCCCCCCCCTCCCTCCCATAGTGGTCCTTATACCCCCCCTCCCTCCCATAGCGGTCCTTATACCCCCCCCCCCCTCCCACAGTGGTCCTTATACCCCCTTTTTTATTATTATTTTTTTTATTATTATTATTATTATTATTTTTTATTATTATTTCTTATTTTATTTATATTTTTATTTATTTTTCGACCCCCCTCCCTGCTTGATACATGGCAGGGAGGGGGGCTCTCCTTCCCTGGTGGTCCAGTGGCAGTTCAGTGGGGGGGAGAGGGGGGCTGGCAGAGCTGTAACTTACCTGTTCTGCAGCTCCTGTCAGCTCTCTCCTCCTCTGCGCCGTCCGTGCAGCTCCTTCTATCAGCTCACACTGTAAGTCTCGCGAGAGCCGCCGCTCTCGCGAGATTTACACTGGGAGCTGACCGAGGTGCTGAACGGACGGCGCGGAGGAGGAGAGAGCTGCAGGAGAGGTAAGTACAGCTCTGCCAGCCCCCCTCTCCCCCAGTCTGTATTATGGCAATGTAAATTGCCATAATACAGACCTTGACTCGAGTATAAGCCGAGTTGGGGTTTTTCAGCCCAAAAAATGGGCTGAAAAACTCGGCTTATACTCGAGTATATACGGTATTTGAAAGTTTAACCGATTACTGTGCAGGAAACGTATGATTGGTTGGATCTGTACGTGTGATTCAACCCGAGTATGCATGAAAAGGAATTAAATCCTTGTGTCATGGTTAACAACAAAGAAATGAGGCCTGTAACGTAGGCTGATTTAATTGTAATGAGATGGATAATTATAAAAAAAAAACTCTAGTAAGCGTGGGAGTCCAATGTCTAAACAGAAATGTTAGCTGGTTTCATACCCTTGATGTAATAAGTGATACCTTAAAAATAGCATGAAAATGGTCTGTCTATTTAACCAAGCAACTTTTTAACCAAATGTAAATACATGAAATGTAACTCACGAAAAAGATCTATGTGAATACATAGCAGAATAACCGAATCTTAGTATGAAGGGAAACAGAAGTTGGCATGAATAGCTTAACCGTATGCATTTTAATGCGAACAGCAATCGTGCATAGAATATACTATGAATAAGTGCCGACCAGAAAACACAAACCGAAATGACAATCGTTTAAATGAAGCAAGGTTGGTTTTTACATGAAATGCAATAATGTCTGAGAAGCCTGTAGTACACTGAATGACCGGTAGGGGTCAGTGTGTAGGCGAAAATGCAGTGGTACGTTGGTTTGTACATGAAATGCAATAATGTCTAAGAAGCCTGTAGTACACCCAAAGACCGGTAGGGGGTTTAAACGAATGATATGCATGAACATGCAATGGTTTTAGAACAGACTTAGACAAAATGCAGCCGTAAAGTGAGGACCTGACCCGTGCATGGTGCCGTGGGACTGATGCCTGGCATAACGGGTAGGTTGACTTACAGTTTGTGAGTCACTTTGACACCATCCACGGCGATGGATTGAAGAAAGAAGGTGGTAGGCCGGAAAAGCCTATGGCTGGATTCCTGACACAGCTCTGCTTAAAAAACCTCATGGAGTAATCAGGTAAAATGGCGTCTGGATGACCCGGAAGTGGAAATGATGCAGCGCTGACCTCGAACGATATGGAGCCAGGTAAGGGGTGTCCCTTAAGTAGGGAAGAGGTGTGTCATACGCCCCTCCCACAATTACAGGCCAAAAGGCCTTAATACATATATATATATATATATATATATATATATATATATATATATATATATATATATATATATATATATATATATATATATATATATTCACTTTTTTCTCTCTCTAGCTTATGGACGGACACGGACACACACACACACACACACACACACACTTTCTTTCTCTAGCTTATGGACGGACACATACTGATACACAAGGTGCTCCTTTCATTATTCAGAAATGGGAACCTAATCCTAAATATATCATTATTAATTGCACTTCCTCCTTTGTCCTGCTTTTCTGCTCAATTTGTTAAAGCTACTCTGTCTTGTATGTGTAAAATAATGCTGTGTGAGTAACACGTGCATGAATACATTGAGAAGTGTTTACCTCAATGTATCCACTGCATTGCACCTGTGGAAGACCGGAAATGCACATGGCAGCCACTACTTCTCTCTTTCAGTCTCTACATCTCCCTTACTGCCTTGACCAGGTTTTGAAATGACGAATACATGTTTTTCCACGATTCTCAGGTTTGTGGTTATGTTTTTGGGTTCCTCACGGATAGTACTATTTATTTTAATGTAAAGGGTGTGGAGAGGTCTGCTCAAGCAAGCTTACCATGAGTATGTTCCCTCTGGAATAGAAGCTTGATACTTACTGGATAAACCTTGTGCTATATGCGGTTATATCTGATTTAATTGTCCTATATGATCACAACTTTAAAGATATTTATTTTATTAAGAAGTTGTTTTTATTTTGAATCCAAAAACATTCTATTATTGCCATTTATATAGCACCAACAGATTCCGCAGCGCTTTACAATATTTTGAGAGGGGGGGATGTAACTATAAATAGGACAGTTACAAGAAAACTTGCAGGAATGATAGTTTGTAGAGGACCCTGCTCAAACGAGCTTACAGTCTATAGGAAGTGGGGTATAAAACACATTAGGACAGGAAATGGCAATCAAAAAAGGTGGGAGTGAAGCGGAGCTGGAGGAGAGTTGTAGAGTGCTGCCCTTTAGGAGAGAGGAAGAGACAGGTATGTAAGGTAGAGGTTACTCTAGTCTGTTTAGCTGTAATTACTCTAATTTCTTCCTTTGTAACTTCATTTTAAAGGTGGAAGTGGCATGTTTGTAGTGTACCTGTGTGATAATGCTAGTTTCTAAAAGAATATAAAAAATCTTTGTCATTTACCTACCTGATGTTTTGCAACGTGATTATGCCCTGACTGTTAGAGAAAAAGTTTACATTATAGACAGATAATAAAAATAAAGTATTTTCATTTTTTTCATCCCAGGCTTCCGCATCAGGACTGTTTTACGTTGCGTTGAAAGTTATCCTGACCTACAGACAATATGCCGAATTCCTTGGGAACTACTATGTAACTCTTCCAGCTGTTGTCATCCTATTTATCGCTGTTATCATGCTCATCATTGGCTTCTTCGGCTGTTTCGCTATAGTTCAGGAATCCAGCTTCGGATTGGGATGTGTAAGTATACAGTGTTTAATGTGGTTGGAATATTAATTCTTTAAAGGACCACTATAGTGCCAGGAAAACACACATTTTCCTGGCACTATATGGTCTTTAGGTCCCCCCACCCTTGGGGTCCCACTCCTGCTGGGCTGAAGGGGTTAAACACTTACCTTTTTCCAGCGCCAGGCTCCCTCGGCGCTGGGGAACTCTCGGCCCTCTGTCGGCGCCGAATGCGCGGCAAGAGCTGCGCGCGTTCAAACAGTCCATAGGAAAGCATTTCTCAATGCTTTCCTATGGACGTCTAGCATCTTCTCACTGTGATTTTCACAGTGAGAAGTGTGGAAGCGCCAATAGCGGCTGTCAGTTTCTCTGAAACTGCTATGTTTACAGCTGCAGGGTTAACACTAGATGGACCTAGCACCCAGACAACTTCATTGAGCTGAAGTGGTCTGGGTACCTATAGTGGTACTTTAATAAAAGTCCACACTTGCATATGTATGTGTGTTTTATAATCGATGCCATTTATCCTGAATCATGTTGTGGGTTTCTATATACAGACTGTAGAAATGAACGAAGATCCGATCTTGATGTAAAAACAGCTACTTGTCTTATAGTCACTCTAGCTGTCATTGTGTAATGTACAGTTAGTCCAAATGCTTTGTACAAAATTATATACAGTGATTGTGTAATGTACAGTGAATTCTATTTTTTTTTATTGTTTAACCCCTTAAGGACACATGACATGTGTGACATGTCATGATTCCCTTTTATTCCAGACGTTTGGTCCTTAAGGGGTTAAGTCTGCCTACTCTACTCTTATTTAAAGCTCACATCTTTACATTCTGTGTAACATGCTTTACTGTTATTTGTGGAGTACTATATATGTATTTATAATGTCATTCTAAATGTATTTTGATTTAAATATATGTATATTAATATCAAAATACAGTTGGAACAAATTTAAACCTGTGTGTGTGTGTGTGTGTGTGTGTGTGTGTATATATATATATATATATATATATATATATATATATATATATATATATATATATATATATATATATATATATATATATATATTACATTACACTTTTCAATAATGGCTTATGTGCATGTAAAAGTTCTTGGAATATATATTATGTATGTGATCAAAGTACTCTTTTATGTACTGTATTAAGGCACTAAGGTGACTGACTGCCTGAGAGCTTAGGCAGGCCCCCTGCAGGCACTGCACAAGCCAGCTATTCCGGCCATGTGATCGCGATGACCTCTCGATCACATCGCCCGGGAGGGCTGGTTCAGGCAGTGGGGTTCTGCCTGAGCTCCCACACTGGCCAATCAGCATCTCCTTCTAGAGATGCATTGAATCCATGCATCTCTATGGGGAATGTTAAGCGTCTCCACTCTGTAGTTTTTACATTAAAATGGCACACAGGGGCTGACTATATTCGCCAGCACAACTACATTAAGCTGTTAGGCTTGCCAAACCTGTGAATTTATATATATATATATATATATATATATATATATAATCTCTATATCTATCACACACACCCCCCACCCCCCTATACGTGTGTTTATAATAAATGGGAATTTATGTATGTCACATCAAATTTAAATCCCTTTTTGTCATTTAAAAACAAACCAAAAAAACTGTGTATAATATGTGTTGGTACAATAAATGAGATCGAAATTGTGGTTGGACACACACAGTGCAAAAATTACCTGTATCCTTATGCATAAAACAAGCAAACTGGAGCTGTGCCAATATCTCATTATACAGAAATATAAAGCTATAGCTGTAAAAACCTTGTGAAAGGGGCACTGTTATCCCCAAGTAATGCTTCTTGTAACTATGTGTTATCTACGCATTGATTCAGTAAATCTATATTTTTAAGAGTACATTAAAGATTTGAGTTAACTGGCACTGTATTGCAGTGAATAAATGCAACAGGTTTTAAATGTCAAGTGACAAATGGCTGCTCACAGAGGTGGTGCCTGGCAAGTTGGCCCTTGTTTTACCAACAGCAACACAAAGTGAGGCAGCCTTACATTTACTCATATTTGGAAGGAAGCTGGATCCCACTTTCTGTTTGCCCCTGTCCAATCCTATGGATGCTATGAGGACATTGCATCTCCCAGCTTTCCCCCCACTGGATCTACAACATTCTATTCTCTATTCTTCTCATACCATATCCGCTCAAGCACTGTTAAAATGGTTTGACAGATTTAGTCAGTAATGCAAAGGTTTTTTTTTTCTCTTTTTTTAACAGGACTTGCTTTAAATTGGTAGAATACTAATGCTTCATGCTGATACATAACCGTATTTTCACCATTTTATTTCCTCTTTTTCAGTTTATGTTCTTGACCTCAATCATATTTGCTGCTGGAATAACTGGCCTTGTTTTAGGGCTTATCTACAAGGATAAAGTAAGTTTTGTGTGTGTTAATCTCCAGCATTGTATACTATGGCATAACTGTTAAGTACCACTGTCCTTTTAGAAATCAATAGAGCTACAATATAAATTTCAAAGGACTAATATCATACATTGAAAGAAACTATCTCTTGTTTTCTCTTTTACATTCATAACTGTCTCTCACTCTCTATTTTTTGTGTGTGTGTGTGTGTGTGTGTGTGTGTGTTTTTGCATGTTGTAATCTGTGCTGCTTGAACAAGTGTGCTTGTTTGTTTGAATGTGGTTAAAATTAAAAAAGGAAAATGTGTTATTTTATCTCCTGGTTCACATTCCGGTGACATCTTTTTGAAAATTGCTGGTGAAGCACACAAAAAGGCTTGTTTAATTTCATGCCATATGTAACCATTGCTTTAGAATCAGATCTGCAATATTTTTATTACACACATTTTATGTGCTATCTACACAACCTCCTCTGTTCCGACTTTACAAAACTCCCTTAAAGGGACACCATAGTCGTCAGAAAAACGACCGCTTAATGTAGTTATTCTGGTGAGTATAATCATTGCCTTCATGCATTTTCATGCAAACACTGCCTTTTCCGAGTGTTTACATTGCTCCTAGGGACACCTCCAAGTGGCCACTCCTCAGATGGCCACTGGGGGTGCTTCCTGGCTCAGTGCTGCACAGTAGGCAGCAGTGCCGTTCAGCGTCTCCACGCTCTGCATAGGGACGCTGCATTTTCCTCAGATGGGGGCGGGGCCAGCGCCGGCAGACCCACGCAACGCTGAATAAGGTGAGTTTATAATTTTTTTTTATTATTATAAACTTTTAGGGGCGCCAACCACCTAAATGGTGGGTATTGCACTATAGGGTCAGGTATACATATTTGTGTTCCTAACCCTATAGTGTTACTTTAAATTACCATTTGTCTGTGAGCTGTTTTGATGACAGATGATTTCACAGTGTGTGGTGAAATCCCTGAACCAAATTTTTTTTCAATTTTTATTAGGAATTGTGCAGCATGTCACAATGTTAAAAAGGGGATTTAACCACAAATGAGAACTACAAATGTCAGGTAGAATAGGTTGAAGACCCAGTTTCAAGGACATAACAATCTAGAGGAGGTAGGGATAAAAAATAAAATAAAAAAATTTATGAAGGATCATGAGTATTTTCAATATCTGGGTTATTTTGTCCTCGGAGTATAGTGAATATTCTGCATTTATGAATCTAAAGATTTAAAGCTTTGACCAACAATATGAATTTGCTGATTCTGGAGCAGCATAGGTTTCTTCCGATGCTCCATCACTGTTAAGGTTGATTAGTTTTCACTGTCCCCTCTTATAAGTGTTATATTCTCAAGTCTTGATTGGGACTTCTAGTAGTGACTTGCATTCCACGTTGCTCTCTCTGTGAGTTTGAGTTTAGATTGCTCTTAACGCGAACCTTCTTTTACCTGCCATTATGGACCCTTAAAATAAATTGTTGTCCAGAAAGTAGCCAGGAAAACCCAATAAACAAATATATTTAGTTGTTTGCAACCTCAAGAATGAGTTAATCATGTCTGTCTGCATTTCTTTTTACATTTTTAGATAGACCCAGAACTGGACGAGAACATGAACAAGCTTTTCCAGGAATACGATGGAAAAAGTCCACAGAGCTCGCCAGTCGATTTTATGCAAGAACAGGTATTGGAACATTGTTAGGGGAAATGTTTAAAATATGGCAAATTAAAAAAAAATATGCGTGTACTTGTTATAAAGTGAATATCATGAGTTCGGGTATGTATGTCTTAATTAGTTTGCCTAGGATGTTGGCACATTTTATAGTCTATAAATACACAAATGGACATGCTGTTTTTACCATATATGCATTAGAGATACTCTAAGCACCAAATGCACTGTGTGTTTCTACAGTTTGACAAATGTAAGTATTGCCCATTACATTTGTCTGTCAATATGCCTCTAGTGACTGTCAGTCAGATGACCTCTGGTGACACTGTTGAAAATCTTCACAATTGGCATTATCACATCTTCGCATAATGAAATCAAATGTTCTGAGATTCATTGGATTGGCCCAAGATTATCATCATTGATAATCTCACAGCAGGTGAAGTGACTGCGATGTCAAAAGCAGGGTGATGCTGGACAAAAGGTGTTTGTGACGGACCGCCTGGCACCCCGACCGGGTACCTCCGTCAATTGCTGCTTCCTAGTACTTGCGAGCACCATAAGCACCGCACTAGAACACCATTGTAACGGAACGCCTGCCACCCAGACTGGGTACCTCCGTCAAAAGATGCTTCTAGTGCTCGCCAAGGACCATCAGCAACGCACTTGACACTACAACCAGTAGTGACATACGTTGCTTGATTACTACATAAACTAGCTCCCAATGAGCACCTACACAAACCAGCTAACGTCAGGCGACCATACAAACCAGATAACCAAAAAAATATCTACACAAACCAACTATCACAAAACTACGCAAACCAGTTAAACCAGGACAACCACACAGACCCATATCACACCAGGTTATACCTGCCTAGTCAATGTATCTTGAAGTACGCACCTGCTTAATTAAACTAACTACACATGTTCAATTTACCTGTTTCAATGTTAACGCCTCTGCATAGGCGACCATATGCTTTTACAATACCATGTTTGAATTCCACAAATACAATGTGATGACAATAAAAAAAATGATTTAAAACAATAAGTCTATGCACAACCAATGCCGCACCAACTGTGACCATACGATTCACGCAGCACTGAGCCGGATACGGATATCGTGGTTAATGAATAATCTAGGATAGTCACACCAGGTGGCTTATAATGCATATACACGGATCTGAACCTATATGCCGTATGGAAGCTTGATATTATATTGTGATGCAATACCAGGCCTCTGTGAAGGCACATGCAAGTACACCGTAAATTACCGTGCTGAGCCTCTGTGTAGGCAACGACGCAACGTTTCACACCCTTGTTATATGTCAGTTATAATGTTTTTAACTGAATAAAAACCAATTTAATACAAACACCGCTGCCTGCTTTCATGCGAACAAGATGGCCGCCACCTCGTGGTCGTCCATAGGAATTGCGGCTTCCCAGATGAACACTGCGGTGGAAATTGCTACAAAGTAGCAATTAGGCTTAACAATGGCTCCAGTGTGGTCTCCGGATCGTGCGGCTGTTCCCGAACCAAATATAAAATCCCACAAACCTAGTCTGTTCACATAGTTGTGTGTTTTTTTTTTTTTTTTTTTTTTTTTTTTAAGGCCCCACAGGCTTTTGGTAAGAGGTTGGTCAGCAGGCCGCTCCAAGCACCTGTGACTAGGTTCAGTTCGTCACTGCTGTGTTTTGTTTTTTTTTGTTTGTTTTTATGTAGTGTTAAATGTAATGTTAGTGTTCCTTTACTACCCCTATTATAAATTAATGATGGACCATAATGAATGGAGTGAAACCAAAATTGCTAAACTCTGCAATAAAGCAATGGGTGCACATTGTGGTTCTTGAGCTGGGAATGTCACAAGGGGGCCTCTACTGTCAGGATCAGAAAAATTTACAGTTAGAATCTACCAAATTTCTGGAAAATTGTATAGCTAGCTAGTCATTTCCAAGTTTCACTCTACATGGCAGATATATAAGACTCTGAGGTGCAAGTAGTTTTTATTTATTTATTTGAGCATTCTAGTCAATGTATGCTGAACCCTTGGCGGAATGATTGCTCTAATGTGTTCCGGTACCATTTCTGTTTTGGCAGCTCCAGTGTTGTGGGGTAAAGAATTACACATTCTGGCATAACAGCACATGGCAAATCGCCAGCAAAAATAACTCTGTGCCTTATAGCTGCTGTAGGAAGAATGCAACCAATTGCACTGGAAACCTGACCAACATGGAGAAAATTAACACTGCGGTAAGGAGACCACTTCACTTTGGTTCTTTTGTTGTAATATCACGTTTCATTAGCCTTAAACTCTTCTTATCGTGTGCATGATCCCCTGCTGTTGTTTTAGTCTACAATAGTATCATAACACACATCTATTGGCCAATCTTGATTTTTTAAGTAACAATTACTCCCCAACAATTTGATATTTACAAGTTTAAAGGGCCATGATGCGATTAGTAATATCATTATCTATCTTCTATCACACACAGGGCTGCGAAGATATTCTGGAGACTCTGGTTCACAAAGTCCTTGAATATTCACTGTATGTTATACTTGGATTTGCAGTGCTAGAGGTAAGTGTTCTGTACACATCTTACAGCAACATTGTATTAATGAGGATGCTAGATGCAATTACTAAGAGTCTTCCTCGGTGTACAAAGATATATTGTTTCCTTCTTGTTTAATTATGTTGCACTCTTTAGTAATATTAAATTGCAAAGTGGCAAAAATCTAATTTGTGCTCTTAGAAAAGCATTTTGCATAAGTCTTAAAGGAACACTATAGGGTCAGGAACACAAACATGTATTCCTGACCCTATAGTGTTCAAACCACCACCAAGCCCCCTTGCTTCCCTAAATATAGTAAAATCTTACTTGTATTCAACTCTGCAGCTGCTGCCTCTGCCCCTGATCTGCCTTCCAGGTTGATACTGAAAGAGGCCCATCAGGGGCAGAGCCAGCACAAGCCAAACACAGCCCTGGCCAATCGTCATCTCCTCACAGAAATACATTGAATCAGTGCATCGCTATGAGAAAGTTCAGTGTCTGCATGCAGAGGGTAAAGACACTGAATGGCAGTGCTGCACACAAGGGAACGCTGTAGTTGTTCTGGTGACTAGTGTCCCTTTTAACTAGATTTTCTGACTACATTTATTTTTTTAAACACAAAGGTCAAAGGGGTGGCAGAATACAAGAGTGCCACCAAGTGGTGTACATTGTACCTACAGTTTATTTATAACCATAGCTACACAAACAATCTTATTGCTGTTTGATACAATCTGCTGTTTGAGTTTTCTTATACTTAAACTGCTACTTAACCTGCCACAGTTTAACAAAAAACAAAGTTGGAAGCTTAACCACTTCAGGAAGAAGTCAATAGTACACGTTCTGATCAAAACAAAATGTAAACAAAAACTGGAATTTGCGCTATAGTTTGTCCACCTCTTTCATTTTAAGTGCACCCACACTTATTATATATGATTTTGTTCAGGAGAAACAGGGTTTTAATTTATCAGAAGTATTCATATATGAAACATAATTTCTTATAAATAAAATAAAATTAAATAAAATAATAGATTTTTTTTAAAATTAAGATTTTTTTATTTCTTTTTATAATGTGTAGTTCCGCCTGACATTTTAGCTGTACATATCATAATACTGTTGGCTTTTACTGCAATAAAATGCACATATTTGTATTCAGCAATGTTTCACAAGTCCAACAGTACCTCTCCTTCCCCCTCCCCATTAACAGGTTTTACTGTGTTTTGGAAACTTACAGGGTCAAATATAGCTCACTTAATCTTTCAGGTTTTTTTCACATTGACAACCGTATGGTAGCCCAGGAATAAGAATTACCCCCATGATGGCATACCATTTGGAAAAGTAGACAACCCAAGGTATTGCAAATGGGGTATGTCCAGTCTTTTTAGTAGCCAAAGTTGGCATTCATATTTGTTTTTTGGGTGAAAAAAGCAAAAAAACAACAACAAACATTTGGCCAGTGTTTGTGACTAAGTGGCTACTAAAAAAGACTGGACATACCCCATTTGCAATAACTTGGGTTGTCTACTTTTGCAAATGGTATGCCATCATGGGGGTAATTCTCATTCCTGGGCTACCATACGGTCTCAAAGGCAACATTACCAGACTGGCAAATTTCAATGTATAAAAAAATAAATAAATAAATGAAATGCATGCCTTGTATATGGCTCTCTAACTTTCCAAAACACCATAAAACCTGTACATTGGGGGTACTGTTATACTTGGGAGACTTCACTGAACTCAAACATTAGTGTTTCAAAACCGTTAAATGTATTACAACAATATAGTCAGTAAAAATGCAATTTGTGTGTGAAAAATGCAAAAATTACTTTTTTTACTGAAAATATCATCGTTGTAATACAATTTATCATTTTGAAACACTAATATTTGTGTTCAGCGAAGTCTCCCGAGTAGAACAGTAAGCCCCATGTACAGGTTTTATTGTGTCTTGGAAAGTTACAGGGTTAAATATAGTGCTTGCGAATTAAATTCTCTGTACTTTCTGCCTGGGTTGTCAAAAGATGTTAAAAGATTACTTAAATATACACATTTAATTTTAATATATATTTAAATTCTACGTGTATACTTATGTAATAATTTAAGTAATTATATATATATATATTTGCAGTTATTTGTATTTTTTATATATAGATGTCATTCTAAGTGTATTTTGTTAATATATGTATATATTAACAAAATACAGTTAGAATGAAATTACATATGTGTATATATAATTTTAATTTTTCAAAATTATTTTTTTGTTATATATATATATATATATATAACATGTAACTTCATTCTTCAAGTGTATTTTAATACGAATATATGTACTTATATTAAGTATGATTCATATAGATTTCTTAACTCCTATTTTGTGTTGCACATTCATTCACTTATGCCTCTACTTTTTTTTTTTTTTCTTTCTCTTTTCTCTTTTCCCAGTTTTTTGGATTAATAAGCATTTGTGTCATAACTTGCCGGGGTTCCCGAAATGGATACCAGCTACTTTGAAGTGTGCCTTGGAAAAAATATGCAGATTTCCATTTCTAAGAATCAGCATTGTTTGCATGTTTTTTGCTGGCAATTTGAAATTGCATTAAGTTGCTACAAATGGATGTATCTCCTTTTGTGAACCCTGAAATGACCTTCTGTATAGTAAAGGGACCAGTTGCTAAATTAATAATGATTTATTCTAAGTACTTTGTGTGTATATATAAGAGAACCTCTTTGTATGTTTTTGGAATAATTTTTTTTTTTGTACATAAAATAAAGTCATTTTGTTTCAGTGAAAGTGTAATTATTTTATTGGTAAAATAATGTAACACGACATTATTTTGTCTTTCGAAGTTACAATACTTTTTATTGGGGTAGCCCCCAAAATATTGGGACATATAAAAAAAGAGAACATTTGCGGCCTGCGGTGCATTTCTTGCAGTCCAATAAAAACTGTCCGTCTCCACCAGACGGAATGACAGCAATTCAAAGGCGAGGAATTATGAAATGCTGGCGTTCAGTGCCAGGGATTGCGGGTGGCTAGGGGGGTACTTCCTCTTTCTCTCCAGTGTTTGGGAGATGGACAACTGAACGCTACCATGGGACATTGTGGAGATGCTTGGGGGCGGTGACAGACGTGGTGCCGTTGCTGCCACATCCTCTGTCTGCAGGGTGGCAAGTGCCACTGTGACTCCAGAGGTGGAGGAAAAGACCGAGACAGCAGCAGAAGAGGAAGCAGGAGGAGCCTGAGACCTTTCTTGGTTTTTGAGGTGCTTACTCCACTGCAGCTCGTGCTTTGCATGTAGATGCCTGGTTGTGCTCAGGTTTAGCACGTTTATGCCTCGCTTCAGGCTCTGATTGCACAGCGTGCAAACCACTCGTGTCTTGTCAGCACATTGTCTGAAGAACTGCCACACCAGGGAACTCCTTGGAGCTGGCTTTGGTGTGCGGTGGGCAGTAGCATACGTACCGCCTAGGGGACGGCCGTTCTGCTTTTGCACCCTGCTCACTCTTATGCTGTGCTGGTGCCTCTGTGCGACCACCGCCTCTTCCTCCAAGCTACACACGTCACTTGCATGACCTTGATTCCATGTGGGGTCTAGGACCTAATCATCCTCCACATCCTCTTCCACCCACTCCTCAACCCTGGTCACCTTGCCGGTCTGCACACTGCAGAAAGCCACAGTAGTTGGCACCTGTGTTTTCGTCATCATCAGAGACGTGCTGCGGTGGACGTGCCTTGCATGTCCACATCCTGACACATAAGTGGTTGGGCATCCGTGCACTCAATCTCTTCCACTTCTGGGGCAGGGCTAGGTGGATGGCCCACGGAAACCCCGCCAGCAGAGTCATCAAAAAGCATAAGAGACTGCTGCATGACTTGTGGCTCAGACTGCTTGGCTGATTTGCAAGGGGGTGAGGTGAAAGACAGATGGCCATGGGCTGCAGGTGCCAATTCTGAGCTTTCAGCAGGGGACCGGGTGGGAGACAATGTGAAGGAACTGGAGGCACTGTCAGCCATCCAATCTACTATCGCCTGTACTTGTTCTGGCCTCACCATTCGTAGAGCGGCACTCGGGCCTACCATATAACGCTGAAGGTTCTGTCACGTACTCGCACCTGAGGAAGGTGTTTCACTTGTGCGTGAAGCTGGCACAGATCGACCACGTCCTCTCCTTGCAACAGGAGTTCCACCAACACCAGCAGCACCAGGGCCATATCCCTTATTTGACGCTCTCCTCATTCTTTGCGTTCACCCACCAAACTAACAGATGGTTTATGTCAGGCGACAATGTAACCGCCAATAGTCAACAATTTTTTTTTTTTTTTTTTTTTTTAGTTTATTGGACTGCAAGAAATGCACCGCAGGCCACAAATGTACTATTTAGCACCCAAAAAAAAAAAAATTTTTAAAACTGCTGTCACAGCAGTATTTGACGGTTCTATTTGACTCTCAGATATGAAGTGCACCGCGGGCCGCAAATGTACTATTCAGCACCAAAAAGTTTTTTTTTTTTTTTAAACCAACAATGTAAGAGTAGTATTTAAGGGTTTTATTGGACTGCAAGAAATGCAGTACGCAAATGTACTATTTAGCACCAAAAAAATTGCAGTATTTAAAAATGCCTAAATGTTGCCCACTGAACTAACCGAACAGGATTAAAGTAATGTGCCTGGCACACATACAGTTGCAAGTGCACTGGACTCTCTGAGGCACTGGGCTCAGGGCAGGGTACACAAATGTAGTATTATAGCACCCCCAAAAGCAGCCTTTCAAAACACGTCATTAAATCGCCAAACTCCAACCCGAACATACACTGATATGTCAGTGTTCGGGTCCGTGGTCCAAAAACCGTAATGTTGGGTACGAACCCGAACTTTACAGTCCGGGTTCGCTCAACTCTAATCTTGAGCCATTGTAGGTGATTCAAACATGGTTTTTAGAGTAATTATTTTTTTTGGCAAAAGTAAATATATATTGTAATGCAAGCTTCTTTTTTGGCAAGAATAAGTCGGTAACATATTGCAGTCCCCCTGAAATAAAGAAACCTTCTGATGAGCAGCTGTAATCTGTCTAGATATACCGCTTTAGATGTGTAGCCATATTTGTTCAATGTGGAAGATATCACGAAGTGTGGTCTTGGTCACAACTTCACTTCAGCGCTTACATTCTCCACCATTAAATAATTAATGTATAGTGATTTTAATAAGGGATATTTTTGATCAATCAGTAAAATCTAGGCCTTTATATTCTCATTATCTTGTACAGCATTTTATTACTGAAAAATTAAATAAAACTTGGGAGCATTTGCTTAGTACCAACTAGAAACCTGATAGACCTGAAACCTGTTTTTTTTCTTTTCATCCTCTGTACAGAATTTGGACAATTGGCAGCTTTCCATATTAGCACCTATTAGATACACTAGATAGAAATCATTTTTCTCTCTAGTGTAAGGAGGGAAAAAAGGTGCATTTGAACTGAATTGTGGGGGACTTTCTTTTTCTTTGTTTTTATAGTCCATGTTCTGCTTGTTTTTTTTCTGAAATTTAAATAAGTAACAAGTGATGACCACGTCAACAAATATTTGTGCAATGAATAATACTGATATAATCGTGCTTCCCCAACACCAAAAAAATATAAAAAAAAAAATTTCACCTTTAAAACAGGATAAAATAGAAGTTGATTGGCGCTGAATAAAATGAGAAAGTAGCAACAACCCCCCAGTGTCTACAAATCACTCCAAAAGACATTGGCTAGTTAGACAATACAAACAACAAAGTGATGGGGGTGCAACACAGATAATGATTAATACTTCACAATGTGAGACCTCTTGATCATTCTGTAAAAAAAAAAAAAAAAAAAACGTATACAAAATAGACATAGCATTAGCATAATACTGTTTAAATAAACAATTAATCTATACCATTCACATCCTGGGGAGTGGCAGAAGAGTGGCCAGGTGAGTGTAATTCTGCTAAAGGCATTGGGGAACCCTTGCATCCTGGTCAGGTTTCTCCATGTGGAGCAGAAAAGGTAAGGAGCAGAGGGCTGAAGTGTCGGCAGCAGAGTGGTGCAGACATTTGAATCTGGCATAAAAGTGATAGAGGCCTGCAAGCGGGGGAGGACATCTGCACCTATCAAAATAAATTAGACAGGTAGAGGTTAGCACTAAACAGGCCTGGAGGTGCCAATCTGTAAGGGTTTCGTTACTGAGCTACTCCAAGGAGTGCCATCTACACCTATGCAGGAGGCAACATTATTGGATAGAAATGAGGAGTCAGGCAGGATTCTCCACCATTATGAAGGCCGTAAATAGCCTTTGGGTATGGGCCTTGTTATATACTAAAACTGAAGTCAGAGAAAATTTGGGACCTACCTGAAGTGATACTTCTCCACAGATTCTAACTTATTATGGATGACATTGTTTATACAGGTAGCCTGATCAGCTAATTCATCTTAGGCCTAAACAAGGCACGCCATGTGGCGGAATGGGTCTGTAGGTTTTGGGCAATTCTTCAGTAGGAGGGCATGGGCAGCCAGTTTCTCTGGGTCTGGGAGAGAGCCCACCAGAGTTGCGGCCTGGAACAGGATGGATGTGACATACACTAAGGGGCTCCATTTGTAAGAAACTGGACACTGGGGTTGTCATTGTGAGGGACACTGAGGCTTGCTTGGCAGTTGTGGCAACTGACATTTAATGTGGATAAGTGCAAGATAATGCATCTTGGACGTAAAAACCCAAGGGCAGAGTACAGAATATTTGATAGAGTCCTAACCTCAACATCTGAGGAAAGCGATTTAGGGGTGATTATTTCTGATGACTTAAAGGTAGGCAGACAATGTAATAGAGCAGAAGGAAATGCTAGCAGAATGCTTGGTTGTATTGGGAGAGGTATTAGCAGTAGAAAGAGGGAAGTGCTCATGCCATTGTACAGAACACTGGTGAGACCTCACTTGGAGTACTGTACACAGTACTGGAGACCATATCTTCAGAAGGATATTGATACCTTAGAGAGAGTTCAAAGAAGGGCTACTAAACTGGTTCATGGATTGCAGGATAAAACTTACCAGGAAAGGTTAAAGGATCTTAACATGTATAGCTTGGAGGAAAGACGAGACAGGGGGGATATGATAGAAACATTTAAATACATAAAGGGAATCAACACAGTAAAGGAGGAGACTATATTTAAAAGAAGAAAAACTACCACAACCAGAGGACATAGTCTAAAATTAGAGGGACAAAGGTTTAAAAATAATATCAGGAAGTATTACTTTACTGAGAGGGTAGTGGATGCATGGAATAGCCTTCCAGCTGAAGTGGTAGAGGTTAACACAGTAAAGGAGTTTAAGCATGCGTGGGATAGGCATAAGGCTATCCTAACTATAAGATAATGCCAGGGACTAATGAAAGTATTTAGAAAACTGGGCAGACTAGATGGGCCGAATGGTTCTTATCTGCCGTCACATTCTATGTTTCTATGTTTCTATGAATGTCCCCAAATAGGACAGGTATAGCAAGAATAGGCCTCTTGATGGAGGCAGCCATGACAGGGGTGGGAAAGGAAGTGATGGCAGGGGTGGAAGAGGAAGTGACGACCATGACGTGTGGGAAAGGAAGAGGCAGAGGTGAGGGCATAGTGAGGGCGGAAGTGACGGGAGCGTATACGTTAGAAGTAGGCGTGACTGTAAATAGTGGTAATTGGGTGGAGGTCACGGGGGCTTGGCCAACCTCCTTCTCTTCGTTCCAGGCGCCATTATAGGGCGGTGGCTGGAACGTACCTACAACATTACATATACTATAGCTGATAAAATAAGTCAAATAAGCAATATCCTTTGCAAAATGAAATACTAAACTTGAAATAAATTGCCAAATTAAAAATCTAAATTAAATTCTGTAACACAACATTATCAGTGTCTAAACTACACTTAATTTAGAAAATAAAACTGGCAAATTAAATAAGACAGTTGTAAACATTATGCATTTAACAGCCCATAAAGCTGTTATACTCTAAATTCATTTTACTCAAACACAGCATTCCTATTTAGAGGACTTTTCTACTTATTTACGTTTTACGTAGTGTATGAGTTATAACTGTATATTGTTTCCTTGGTTATTTGCTCTGTGTTAGTAATAGAGAAGGGACGGGGGCATAGGCAGTGAGCGGGAGGCGTGCATCTTCTTTTTTTTAAAGAAAAACTCTAATAATTTTAATTATTAATAAAAAAAGAGATTTCTTTTGATAGAATATGTGTGCTTTATTTTGTGATTCCTACATATCGGTAAAAAAATACCTCTTTTCAGTGCATCTATTGGCTAGTCCTTTTTGGTAGGGAACGCAGTTAGTTTGACCAAAATATACGCAGGTAATCAAGAGTTAGGGTGATTACGTATTCTGGCATAATTTACAAGGGGTTGGCATCTCAATAAAACACTGGGAAAGTTCAGGCTTTTAAATGGCTTTGACAAGTCTCACTTTAGTGAATAACTGCCAATGACACTTCATTTCGTAGAAGAATTTTGTCGTTCCTTATTATGCTCAAATCCTGTGGTCACATGGAAGAAGAAGTCAAAAAATGTAAAGTTCATCTGGGAGTTCAAAATCTTCTAGAGAAGGTGGTGGCCAAAGGGAGATTTGCATAAGTTGTAGAAAATATTTTCCCATGAGAATAGAAATAATGCTAGCAATTGGTGCTACTTTCTTAAAATTCTATTCCTGTGTTTCTGTTTTTGCTTACATACTTTGCTGGGTAATTATGTAAAAGAGTTAACTCTCATAGTGGCACACGCATGACATATGTGCTTGTATGGCACATACATGTTTACAGAATGTTTCTGTTAGATGCCCAATAGGAGTGAAATGGAGACATGTAAGTTTTTGTTTGTTTTTGTTTTTATTTACCTCCGTTGCATTATACATCCCCCAAGGGCCATCTTTAATATTGACTCAACCCTGGGCAAAGCATTTGCTTTGGCCCCCTGGACCCTGTCCCCCCTCCCCAGGCATGCAATCACGTCCTCCACCCCAATGCAGTGGCGGACCTAAAGTAGAGAGGTGCAAGAATTTTTTGGGCCTCCCTATTGCACGAGTGATTAAAAGGTAGTACCCCATTTGTTGTAGAACTCCAGAAATGCATTGACAGCTGGAGCTCTACCATTTACCCATGTTTGCAGGTTTGTATTTAGCACTAAGCAGTTTTTGTGTGTTTGAATGTAAACAGGTTTTTGAATGGAATATGTTTGTATGTGGTGTTGGCGTGACTGTAAGCATGTAATTATGTGTAGTGTTGGTTTTTGAATGCAGGGGTGTATTTATATTTAAATTTGGTGTGTAACACAGACGTGTGTTTGTACGTAGTGTTGAAGTTTGAATGCAGGAGTGTATTTGTGTGTAGTTTTAGTGTGTGAATGCTGAGATGTATGCACATATATACAAACACAGAGATATATACACACTGAAACACATGCAGACACACAGATATACACACTGGCACACATATAGATATACAGACACATATACACACTGACACACAGATACACACACATAGGTACACTGAAACACACATAGACAACATACAGATACACACACAGATTTCATACAGATATTCACATATATATACACACTAACACTAACAGATATTACTGGCACATATAGAGACAGACAAATTGACACACACACATACACAGACAGCCACACTGACGCACACTGACAGACATACTGACACACTCACACACTGACAGACATACTTACACACACATACATACTAAAACACACGGATATACTGACACATACAGACATACTGATGCACACTGACAGACATACTGACATACACACACACCCTGACAGACATATTGACGCACATACTGACAGACATACTGACACACACACTGACAGACATACTGACAAACACACACACACACACACTGACAGACATATTGACACACAATGACAGACATACTGATACACACACACACATACTAACACACACACACACACTGACACACACACAGATATACTGACACACACACCTTGACAGACATACGGACACACATACTGACACATACACAGACATACACACACAAAACGTACACTTTTAAACCCATCCTCCAGTTTCCTACTTTGGAGGCTGGTTTTCCTTCTGGTGGCTGAAGGTGTTGGGAGTTGGGGTCTGGCTCTCTCGGCCAGACCCCCTCCACTCTGCCTACTCTTCTCCGGCGCACGCTCCTCTCTTTGTGGGAGGAAGTGATGCACTGCCGTCACTTCCTCCCAGCCAGCTGCCGAAAAGCAAGGGGCATAGTCGGGCTGTTAAAGCGCCTCAGCTGACAGAAGCCCACCGGGTGGCCTTTAGTGTGCGGTTTATTGACCAGGGGGAGAAATGGTTGAGGCCAGCAGGGAAGACAGTGCAGCTGCTTCGGACCCCCAGGAGTAACTGGGCCCGGGGCAGCTGCCCTGTTTCCACCCCCGTTAAAGACCGCCCTGCATCTTCCAGCATTTACTTGGATGAAGGAACAAGAAGCTCTAAAAGTGACAGGTCATTTCTAAACCATCCATAAGACCACTTTGCCTAAAAGCAGTATATATCTGCGAGGTTTTTGCCCAATTTGAACACCTAAACCCACCTCAGACCATATCGGATCACCTTTGCTAATTTGTTTTCTAGTAGACTCGTGCATTTGGTTTCAAACAAACTGCAATTTGTACCAATTTGGGGCAATTTGTCTGAAATTCACAACTGTGAAACGCCGTATGGACGAAACCTGAAACAGTGCATGCGCTATGTTTGCTAAGCTTGCAAAAAAAACATAGAATGTGATGGCAGATAAGAACTGTTTGACCCATCTAGTCTGCCCAATTTTCTAAATATTTTCAATAGTCCCTGACCTTATCTTAAATCTAGGATAGCCTTATGCCTATCCCATGCATGGTTCAACCCCCTTACTGTGTTAACCTCTACCACATTAGCTGGAACGCTATTCCATGCGTCCACTACCCTCTCTGTAAAGTATTACTTCCTGAAATTATTTTTAAACCTTGGCCCCTCTAATTTAGTCGTTTTTCTTCTTTTAAATATAGTCTCCTCCTGTGTTGATTCCCTTTATGTATTTAAATGTTTCTATCATATCCCCCCTGTCTCATCTTTCCTCCAAGCTATACATGTTAAGATACTTTAACCTTTCCTGGTAAAAAGCAAGTGTACCACCCGTGGAAGGTCTTTTCTGATCTCCCTTGTCAGTCAATATTTTGGAATAGTGTCAAAGAATTGATTGAGAGGCGGGAAAAATATCATTTTTAAATAGCTTTTTCTCACAATCTATAGTTACTAGCAATTCTGCAAGCACAATGTAAAAATCATAATAATAATAATAATAATAATTTGCAACTTTTATAGCGCTTTTCTCCCTGTGAGACTCAAAAGATGAAATGTTATGCTCTATAAAATGAGAACAGGTAGTGTGCACCATGATAGGTATACGATCATTTGCGACGATGCAGAGTTTAGCAACGTGCAAGTTATTTGTTAAAGTGTGAATTGTCAGAAATGCAAAGTAAATCCACAGGAGAATTCTCAGGAATTTTCTGCCAAAATATCTAAATTATAAAAATTCTCTATGATTTCCAGTTTTGTTGTTTTGGTGTAAAATGTCACTTTAATTTCACTTTAATTTCACAAAAGTTCATACATTAAAAAAAACAAAAACATTCTGTTGAATAACCCTAACAATTGGAGCCTAGTAGATATGAGGGACACCTATTTTACATTGTACACTTTATGTCATTCTTCAACCCTCCACTAGATGTCACCTTTCAGCTAATTTGTCTAATGAGACTTTAAATATTTAGATGGCACAGTCCTCACTAATTTGAATATTGGACCTTGAGTGGGCAGGGCCTAGTAAATAGGAAAGAACATTTGAGGAACTTAGTATTACATAATTCACAGCTGTACCAAGCTCTTAAGACTATTTGCTTCTCAACACAGCCTTATAGTTGTGTCTTTAAATACCATTTTTCTCTCCTCTTGAACCTCCAGAAGGCACGAATATGAATGGGAACTCCTTCAAAGAAAACTTCTGGGTGAGTCAGCTGGTGAATGAATTAAATTATAACTTCATAGAAGCCGTAAAATAGCATATACAGCGACAAGTGTTGCAATCATGTGAATGTATGTCTGCAACAGTCTCAGTAGTGTAAATCAGGGCTAGATAAATGAATCCATTTGTATATCTGTATGCAACTGCAGGATAAGGCACCACCACTACTGTCTCATCCAGCTGTCTAGACAGTACTTCTGTTGGGTGACAGCAGTGGCTCTTCAGATAATTTTTGTCTTCAAATCCCAATCACTTACCTATTCTATGGATGGCCCTCCAGATGTTGCTGAACTACAACTCCCATGACTCTACGAATAAAATAGATGGGCTGAGAATCATGGGAGTTGTAGTTCAGCAACATCTGGAGGGCCAGGGTTTGGGGAAGCCTGGCTTAGGGTCATGGGAGTATAAGAATAAAGAACAGCTGGAAAGTCACCAGCTGACTAATTCTACTTTTATTGGACTACGAGAGTGGCTATTGTACAGATATAATATAAGTGCAAGGTCAGGATCCTCACAGTTTACACCATGTACTTATTTTCAATGATTGCCAGTAGCATGCATTCTCTGTGTTACTTTACACCATGTATAATTCCTGCAAGCTGTTGGGCAGTACATGAATAGTGACAGCCAGTAGCATGCATTCTCTGTGTTACTTTACACCATGTATAATTCCTGCAAACTGTTGGGCAGTGCATGAATAGTGACAGCCAGTAGCATGCATTCTCTGTGATACTTTACACCATGTATAATTCCTGCAAGCTGTTGGGCAGTACATGAATAGTGACAGCCAGTAGCATGCATTCTCTGTGTTACTTTACGCCATGTATAATTCCTGCAAGCCGTTGGGCAGTGCATGAATAGTGACAGCCAGTAGCATGCATTCTCTGTGATACTTTACGCCATGTATAATTCCTGCAAGCTGTTGGGCAGTGCATGAATAGTGACAGTCAGTAGCATGCATTCTCTGTGATACTTTACACCATGTATAATTTCTGCAAGCTGTTGGGCAGTGCATGAATAGTGACAGTCAGTAACATGTATAATTTCTATACTGGCACCTGGGCAGTATTGTAATGAACCCACAGAGACAGCATGTAGATGTGATATGTGTTTGGAATTACTGCAGCTTTGGCAGCAATATCAAGCAGTGTTTGATATCAGTGAAGGATTAAGATCCGACTGGGCCCCCAGCAGGTTACCAGTTTGGGGCCACTTCCATTCTTCAGATAGAGATGGTTTATGGCGCCATGCAAATGAGTGGTTCTGGGGGCCCCTGCCTGGGTCCTAGGCAGCTGCCTAGAGTCGCCTTATGGTTAATCCTGCTCTGTTTGATATTACAGGAAGAGCTTCATAGAAAAACATGTTCCATTTCTAATAACCCATTGACGAATAAAACAAATGATACATCCAAAACAGTGTTCAATTGTAACATCTGGATTCTGTGAGTGGCGTACAGAGAGGCCATCTCATTTTTATGTATTCCTTGGCGTATATGTATTTTTACATAGTTGCAAAGTTTAGCTCCAGCTCTTTTGCACTGTTTTCTTAATTATATAAACCACCTGTACCTGTCGTGGGTGATTCAGGCACATGTCAAAACTGCATACCAGCTGGAAGTGGTGCAGCCGGTTCTGCTTGCCAGACAAGCTCTAAGAATTTAGCTTTGGGGCTTCCAGACAGAGACTAAAGTAAACTTTGTACACACAAGGAAGATGTTGGCAAACCTGAACTGATGTGACAGACATTCTAGTAAAGAGAGCAGTGGTGGGCTTAACATCATATGGCCATATTGTGGAACTAAATCCCCATATTTATTCTTAGATATTCAATTTAGAAGCCTTCTTTGTGTTGTATTTTTTTGTAGTCTGAGTGCGCCGCAACAATTTTTTTCATGTATGAAGTTTGGTCACTGCGGCAGCACTTTTCATGCAAAATGCAGGTCTCGGGTGTGCCCCCAATCCTTTCTTTGTACACAGTATATTTGGAATTCAGATCAGATTCCTTTGGGGTTAAGCACCCCGCCAAGGCCCCCCAGCTTCAGAGGCCCCTTTACAGGTGGCCTCAGGTGTGTATATATAGGAGGAGTTTTCAATAGTGAGGTCACTTTTCTTATTTTCTCCATTCAACACAAATATAATCTGCAATAGTGAGTATATTCATTCTAGCACTAACACAATTGTTTAGTTTTAACACTGTTTTTAATTGCTTTCATCACTTTATATTTGGATACTCACTTTGCTCTTACAAGGATTTAATAATACACTTTATTTTATAACACTAGTACTATTTAATTTGTCCCCCACATTTTAGCGTAGGACCCACCAACATTGGGGTACTTTGAAAGCAGTGGTGGGCCATATGGTGGAACTAAATACCCATATTTATTCTTAGATAGGCAATTTAGAAGCCTTCTTTGTGTTGTATTTTTTTGTAGTCTGAGTGCGCCGCAACTATTTTTTTTCAAAGACATTCCAGTAAAGACATGGCTGATAGGCACTCCTCCAAATTTCATAGAACCACCACTGACACGTTGATATGCTAGTGTGGTATAGCGAATTCCTATTTCATGAAGAGCAGAACAGTTTGTCCACGTAATGCAAAGCTTGATTTGTAAACTACAATTAATTGCGTATAGCATTGAACCTTGTTATTACGAAATCTTCCTAAAGGGGCAAAGTTTAGTAAAGTGATTATGGTTCAAAGATACTTATTTTTTTTATGTGAAGAAACAAGGAGGAGCACCCTCTATAGAAAATAAACCTTTATTGAAACATACTAAAAGACATGAAAAAGGCAAGAAAAAAAATAGATTGCATACGAATGAATAAACTGCAAAAAAACGAGAAAAAAGGGCGAACACCAAAAAGAGTTTCCCCTTAATGTTTTTTGCTGTATGCATTCTCAATAGAAGACCCAGGACTCTCCTTGCCACCGTGGGACTGCCCCTCCCTCAGCTGCATTGACAATGCACAGTTTACACCGATTATGACTGTCAATGATATCCAACCTTGGCATTGCTGGTAGGATCTGGGATAGGGATAATTATCAATCATTGCTGTCCAGTTTGGACGGAATTGACATTGATAATTCAAAAGTGCAAATTCTGCATTATAATTACCGTAGGGAGGGTGTACTAGGTGCTGGGGAAAGTCCTGGATTTTGTGAAACTGCCCCTAGTTGGTTTGATAATAAAACAAAACAAAACAAAAACAAAGTGAGTCGAAATCCATAGAATCATTGTACCATAATCATTGCACTGAGCTATTGCAGTTATGGTGATTAGAGTGTCCCTTTACAGAGAATAAAGTGAGTACTCAGCGTGTGCAGGATCTTCTCTACATTCTGCAATGCCATAGACACTGGTTCTGTCATTTGAGAAGATGGAGCAGTCTTCATCTCCAGATGCTGGTCGCCCATTACTCGAATGACCAGCCAAGTACAGCTACTCCGGTTAAAGAATGTAATAACTAATCTTTGTTCTACTTAGTACATCAGAACCCCTTTTATCATATCAAATGATGAGGCAACTCCTTGACTTACCACCCCTATCATCTCTAGCCAGCTTAGAGAGTATCAAAGTATTTTGAAGATAACTCTTCTGTGATCCTATATCTAGGTGGGGAATCCATCAAACCCCAAACTTGTACATTTATAAACATTATTTGTTAGAGATAAAAAAAAAAGAATCCTTTTAAAGAACCATTCAATAAAAAAAAAACGCAAACATTTTATCAGATATACCCCCAAAGAAAAGATATACCCCCAAATGCATGTAATTAGTTTTGCATGTTTTTTGTAGGTGTATATGAAATCTTAAAGATAAGAAATCCCTTGGAACAAGAGAGTCCTGAGGTGAAGTTCTGGTAGTACAGAGATAAATCCCTATCTAGATGAAGTCTAAGGAATAGGAAGCTCCTGGCGACGGCGTACACACATGCCGAAACGCGCGTCAAGCATATTTTTTTATTTTTTCCACTTGGTAGCACCTTCATTCACTATACTTTATTAATTTATTTTACTTCATGAGTTCTTTTTTTGCCAGGCAGGGATAGTTTTGGTTTAGGTAGTTACTAGGGGATTTATCCACGGTGCCGAGATATCTTTAGGAGAAGTGTATTTGACTCTTTGACTGCTTCTAGTACGCTCTCCTTCCATTTTCCATGATCCCCATTTTTGCATATTTTGCCTACCTTCTCTTTGAAGGGGACTCTGTTACTAGACTGGGGTATTCTTTTTGTGTTTTTTGTGTTTTTTTTAGGGATTCGGTGTGGAGTAAGGCTCTAAATGTGGTCCTTCCACTATTAGTATCTCCCTCTACCCGTTTACTGTACATATACTCTACCTCTACCCTTCCCACTTTTTTCTTAGTGCCTGGTTACTGTTCACATTCCTATTCCTAGACTATCCTAATCCTATCTAGATAGGGATTTATATCTGTACTACCAGAGCTTCACATCAGGACTCCGTTGTTCTAAAGGAAGTGCTCACTGGGAGCAACAACAGCTTCCTGTCAGACCAGGTAGAGGATACAGAAAGTCCTCTATCCATGGTCCGCTTGGCCACGCTACACAGGGGAGGTGAGCAGGTGTGCATAGGGGGAAAGGAGAGACACACAAAAGGGCCTGGGAAAGGGAACAATGAAGACACACAAAAGGGCCTGGGAAAGGGAACAATGAACACACAAAAGGGCCTGGGAAAGGGAACAATGAAGACACACAAAAGGGCCTGGGAAAGGGAACAATGAAGACACACAAAAGGGCCTGCGAAAGGGAACAATGAAGACACACAAAAGGGCCTGCGAAAGGGAACAATGAAGACACACAAAAGGGCCTGGGGAAGGAAACCATGAAGACACACAACATGGCCTGGGGAAGGAAACCATGAAGACACACAATAGGGCCTGCGAAAGGGAACAATGAAGACACACAAAAGGGCCTGGGAAAGGGAACAATGAAGACACACAAAAGGGCCTGCGAAAGGGAACAATGAAGACACACAAAAGGGCCTGCGAAAGGGAACAATGAAGACACACAAAAGGGCCTGCGAAAGGGAACAATGAAGACACACAAAAGGGCCTGGGGAAGGAAACCATGAAGACACACAACATGGCCTAGGGAAGGAAACCATGAAGACACACAAAAGGGCCTGGGAAAGGGAACAATGAAGACACACAAAAGAGGCTGGGAAAGAGGACAGTGACACACACAGACGGGCTGGAGAAGGGGATAGTGATATACACAGAGGGGCTGGGGGAGGGGACAATGACACACGAGAAAGTGGGGAGGGGGGAAAAGAGACATGCAAAATGGCTGGAGGGAAGAGATACTGAAAGGGGCTGGGGGGAAGAGACACAGAAAGGAGCTGAGGGAAGATACACACAAATGGGCTTGGGAGAAAGAGAAACAAAAAGGGTCTTCTGGGAAAAGACACACAGAGGATCTGGGGAGGGAGAAATAAAAATAGACACCCAACAAGGTTAGGGGAGAAAAAGACACACAAAGTTGGTGATTTCTGTTTTTTGGGGTGTGCAAGTAGCTTGTCTTGCCTAAGGCGCAAAATAGTCTAGCTCCGGCCCTGGTAATAATATAATTCTCTTTTTACATTTGTCTCGAAAAGTTTCATGAAGTAAAAAAAAAATGTAACCTTTGCCCATTTAAAGTTCCCAGTTTTGAGTGTGATTGAACTCTGCGTACATACTGAGTTTCTGACCTGTAGCTTTCTGTTTGTAATTACACTATACAATGACTGGCCATTTTATAACATGACAGACATTTCTATCAGAGACAGATCAGTATATTTAACAAGATTTCCCTTTTTAATAAATAACTTAATAAAACGTAATAAATAAATAATATGATTCTGAACTGTGGAAGATGGCAAGGGTTGATTCTGTTATGGTACTTTTTAGCAGTAAACCAAAATGTTTAAATGTCTATCTGTTCCTGTCCAAATTAAGAAAATTGAATTGCGTATATACGCTGAAGTAATTCAGTCTGACACACGGAGTTCAGGTTAAAATAACTTCGAGAAAATTTATTGGCAAGTGAAGCAAGAGCGGGCTCGCAGGCCCTTTTAAGAGGCATTTTACGTCATCATTGAATATCAGATAATAACAAATAAACATCATTAATTGGATTAATTGTTAAGTGTCTGGATTAGTGTCCACCTATAAATGTAATTAATTGGCTCAAAAACTAAGTGGTTAGCTAGGTGTCCACCCACCAATAGGTGGTATTGTTCTGCACAAATTGGCCTTCAATTTATACTATGTTGCGAGTTAGGGGAAATTCAGCAGTTTCTGAGTTAGTCATGTCTTTATAGAAAATACAGTCTTTGTCCATTGTATTAAATGTACTGGGAAATTCTGTCATGTAATGTAGTTTTAAAATGGAGAAGTCAGGTCATGAGGACAAAATGGAGGATCTGTCACACAGTATGCAGTTAAAATGGAATTAGTGCAATAATTCAATACAAGTTCAATAAAGATTTTTAATAATTCTACATCAATTCTATCTATAAAGTGTCCAAATAAATATGTTTACTCCTAGTACTGTCAAACTAATACAATACAATATATCCTTTGGCAACTGTGCCGGTGTTGCCGAAGTCCTAATTTCTGTCTACGTTTCAGTCTGCCTTTTATTCTATTTATTCAGTAGTTCAGCTTGTAAACATATTGAATGAGTGGCATAGAGCAGGGTGATCCTGCTAAAGCCATATTCCTTGTTTTATGATGATAACTGATACAACTGACCGCGTGATCTTACTAAATAAACACTAACTAAATGTGTTTCTGACAATTCCCACTTCTTTTTTACATATTTATTAATGACCCATCCATTTTATCCCAAACCCTGTGCTCTGCTTAGATATTTTCATAAGAAAAAGGATTTTGCCACAAATGTACCAAATACCAGTCATAGCTTATGCGTGTCAGTGCCCTCTGTGTGTAACTGTGTGTGTGTCAGTTTCCCCTGTGTGTAGATGTGTGTGTCAGTTTGTGTGTAAATATGATTGTCAATGTCCTCTATGTGTAACTGTGTGTGTGTCAGTGCCATCTGTAAGTGTGTGTGTGTAGTGCTCTCTGTGTGTAACTATTATGTGTCTATTATATTTTCATATTTATACTTCAGAATAATGGTTCATACACTCCTCCTTACATACACAATATTTACATTTTGTCATATTTATTTGAAAAATATTCTTTGCTACCTTTATACAGGCGTGTTCTCCAATATGGGATCAACTTAAATATTAATGTCTACACGAATTTACATTAAAAAGAAATGACTTTGTCGAGGCAGGAATATTTAGAATTTTATTTTTCAGACCTGCAAGGGTACTTCTTAGTAAAACATTGAGAAACACCGGTATAGACATCTGTGGTTACCAGAAAGGCTTTTCCAGTGGCAAAGTTAGAACACAGCAAACTAAACATGTACTTTGAGATATCATAATCTTTTAATGAAAAATTTCCTTGTAATGATTTTACTCTGATGCCATTTTTAAGAAATACTGTGTAACCATATTTTTAATCTATACTTCCTGTTTAAGCTACATTGTGCATATTAATGCTTGCATGGTGTGAGATACTCCACACAATGTAGAAATTCTTCTTTGAACATTTAACCCCTTAAGGACACATGACATGTGTGACATGTCATGATTCCCTATTATTCCAGAAGTTTGGTCCTTAAGGGGTTAAAAATGCCACATTATGTCGGGAACTTGATTAAGACAAACACAGAACCTATTGTAGAGTAAGGTGTTAACAATGAAAATCACCATGGAAACCAATAAAATGTCTCTCACGTATTTTACTTTGGCAAACCTCTTCCTTTGTTTGCTGAAAGTAAAGATATCATGATATCCTTCATTTTCAGTTCTCTTAAATCTCTATTTCCACTAATGTAAAGAAACAAATCACTACCCACTTTCAGTCCCTTGATTCATTTTGAAAATGTTGACTTATGTGTTGACATAAAAAAAAAAAGCATGCAACCATATACAGATGTTATCATGTTTCCTTATTAAATCTAGTTTGGTGACATTGTATCATAATTAAAATGTCAGCAGTCAGTGTATTCCAAGAACGTTGCTGAACCTGGTACGGTAGTGATATGGGGAACAGCAGTGTAGCCCTTGATTAAAGTGTAGCAGTTGATTAAAGGTGTGTAGGATTAGGTTTCGTAGTCCTTCATATTGGTAGGAGGCAATGCAGTGGTAGAACTAATGTAGAGAGGACCCTGGTACAAGAAACATTTTTGCCCCCACCCGTCCCCCTTTAGCACAGGAGTACCAAAAAGATAGACCCATCTGTCGTAGATCTGTCTTACAACTCCCACGATGCTATCCCATATCCCTTTCTTGCTTGGTTGTATTTAGTGTTTGAATGTAAACATGTTTTGTATAGAGTATGTCTGTGCATGTAGGGGTGCTTTTGCCATTGCATGGGTGTGTATAGTATTCGCGTTTGAATGCAGGGGTGTGTTTGTATGTAGTGCTGGCTTTAAAATGCAGGTGTGTTGTATTGGTGTATTGGTGTTGGAATTCAGGGATGTGTTTGTATGTAATGTTTGTGTTTGCATGTCGTGTTGTTGTTTGATTGCTGGGATGTATGCACATACACTGCAAGGTGTATACTTACGCAGATATACATACACATTATTGCACAGATACACATATAAACACACTGACACATGCACACACGTTCATATACACTCTGACACATGCACACACCATGACACACAGATACACACTGACACATATACACACTCAGATACACACAGTGACACATACACACATTGGCACACAGATACTATATCTGGGTAATATATCTTAACACAGATAATAATAAAAATACTAGAGCCAACTCAGAAAGGCTCTAAATATTGTGAGTTTTTCCAAGTATTTTTTATTATTATCTGTATTAAGATATATTACCCTATAATGTTTTTTTATACTTAAAGAACCTAGGGATTATCTACTTAATACGAAAATATCATCTACTATGTGCGCAATCACCATATCTTTGTTCCAATTTCTATATGTAAGTGTTATTCAGTGACTATACACTTTGGTGATTTTCCTGTATGCTGCACTGGTTCTACCTGAGATATTTTATTTTGCTTTTAGCGCCATATTTTTATTTCTATTTTCTTAAATAATACAAACAGCCCCCACACACAGTCCCCACAAATGCAACACCACTAACAACCCAAATACACATACAAAACCACACAATGGGCCTCTTACATGCAATGCCACAATCAGCCCCACACATATACACACACCACCTAACACACAATGTGACATTTCATCCACACACTCAATTACACAATCATCCCATATGCACAGCCCACATTCATAGGTATAATACACAATAACACAAACTTCTCATGAATACATACAATATTTTAGCCCACATACACACAAATATAACTCTACAATGCAACTGCAACTGCAACTGCAACTGCAACTGCTACTGGGTAGAGAGCATGCAAGGGGTTGTAGTGGGGCTGCAGGGGGTAGAGGGGCAGAAGGGCTGTAGTGGGTAGAGATGCTTCAGTGATTAGAGGGGCTTTTGTGGGTAGAAAGGCTGCAGTGGGGGCCATTACATAAATTTTAATTAAAAAAAAATTGATTCCCCCCTCCCTGAGCTTTACCTTTGGCCAGAGAGGGGTATATCCTTAACCCTGGTGGTCCAGCCAGCACTGGAGCATGCTGTCTCCCTGACGTGCTGCCTGTAACACAGATCAGGCAGCTCCGCACGGCTCCCTGAACTTGTGACACATGATGTAATTTCCTGCATAAGGAGCCGGACAGAGCTGCCTGATCTCTTACAGACAGCTCTCCTGCTGTGCTCATCAGACAGGCACACTGAGAGACCGCCAAGTGGGTCTTTAGGAGGGCCCCATTAGCTGTCTCTCAGTGTGCCCGGCCGAACAGGGAGAGATTGTATTTTGTAACAGGGACCCGCGGAGGGCCGTGCGGGCCCCTGAATGACTGCAGGCTGGCTGGGGAGATTGTTAAACTCCCCAGCTGAGCTGTTCCTTTGTGCACCACGGGTGGGCCCCCCAGAGCCTCGGGCCCTCTGTCCATGACCGCCCTTGCTCCAAAGGCTATTAGGTGTAAGCTCACCTGCCACGTCAAGGTAAATCTCTTAGGTGGGTCCTACATTAACAATTCACCTTGCTTACTTCAGCTCCAGGTAAATAAAATCTCTAATGAGACAAAGAGGGGTATTTTTCTAAACCCCCTACATACTTATTAACCCTTAATAGGGAACACATGGCAACATGCACACCTCAATTTAAAAAAAATAGGACCAACACGCCAAGGGACTTCCAGATCTTTTTTTGGCACAGTACTACTAAAAGGTTGCCTACCTCTGCTCTAGGAAATAGTTTCTGGTTAGTTTCTTGTGATCATTTACATCTTGCATATTAGTTATCAATCCATCATTTAAAGCTGGTAAACCAGAAGGTTCTTGTTCCATTTATCTACAGAAATTATCTCCAAAGACCACGTAATCTCCTGTATTTGAGCCTCTTTTACATTCTTAGTCGAGCTCCTATTTCCAAAATATAAAGAGATTCTTGACTACGTCAAATGAACTTTAGAAAAGTTAGTGAAATCCTCCATATGTCCAGTAAATTGTATTGTTTTAATCATCTGGGAAAATTACTGATTAGTATTTCTATTTTTGTGGCCTTATTTTTACCCTTCAGTGACCTTCTATCTAGTTCTCCATCGACTATGCAATTAAAGTCATCACTTATCAGTTATTTTCCTTGCTTTATTTTTCCAACTTTATCAAATCATTTTTGAATAAAGTTCAAAGTGGATTAATTTGGGGTGTATAGGTTTACTATAGTATACAGTTCATTTTGTATTTGACAAACAATGTTATATCTTGCCTGAAATATTATTTGTAAAGTAAGGCCACTACTCTTTTTTCTTTTTCTCAGCTCAGCTAGACGAGAACATTTTTATAGAAAACCTATTTGGGATATTACGAGATGGATCTAGTTTTGACCATTGTGTGTTTTTTTTTTCTAACATATTAATTTAAAGCAACACAATAGGGTCAGAAACACAAACATGTATTCCTGACCCCATAGTGTTAAAATTACCATCCAACGATATAATTGTTGTGGTAAGTTGTAATGTTTGGAAACACTAATATTTGTGTTCAGCAAAGTCTCTTGAGTATAACAGTACCCGCCATGTACAGTTTTTCTGTTGTTTTCAAAAGTTACAGAGTGTAATATAAGACTTGCATTTACATTTTTTCATATTGAAATTCGCCAGGTTGGTTACGTTGCCTTTAAGACCGTGTGGTAGCCCAGGAATGAGAATTACCTCTATGATGGCATACCATTTGCAAAAGTAGACAATGGGGTATGTCCAGTCTTTTTTAATAGCCACAAACCATGGCCAAAATTATCGTTCAAATCAGTTTTTTTGCATTTTTCACACACATACAAATTAGAATGCTAACTTTGGCCAGTGTTTGGACATACCCCATGTATAATATACCTTGGGTTGTTTTCTTTTGCAAATGGTATACTAAAATGGGGGTAATTTTAATTCCTGGGCTACCATACGGTCTCAAAGGTAACATAACCAGTCTGGCAAATTTCAATGTGTATATGTAGCGGTACTTACCTTATCCGGGGGCCGGCCGCGGTCCTCTCTTCAAGCCGCGCGCGGTCCTGCGGCAGCACGAACCGCGCGCGGCTCATCCGACTCTCTTAACAGGAAGACGGGCAGTGACAGCGAGTTGCGGTCACATGTCCCGCCTGCAGCTAAGAGCAGGCCGCGAGTCTCGGGCGCTCTCTTAAAGAGACAGTGGGAGCCTAAATTGCAAAAAGGCTCCCATTGGCTCCTGTCATGCCAATCAACCCATACACTTACCTTTTGGGGGTGTGGAAGTGACAGGAGCCAATCACATTAGTTTTAAGGCTACTTATACTTACCCTTTTCCCTTAGTTCGTTGCCCTATCGTGGTTTCTGCTACAGTTCCCTTTAGTGCTTGTTGTGTTCAGTTGTGTTTCTCCGTATTTGACCTTGGCTTTGTATTCTGACTTCGTTTTCGCTTTATCCTTGTCTGTACTGTTTGCCGGCTTGCTGATTCCTGTGTACCAGACCCCGGCTAGTTCTCGTTTACGCTGTCTCTTTGTGCCCTTGACCTCGGATCGTTACTTCTCCTATTACGTCGAGTCCGGCCACTCTAAGGTCCGGTAGACGTATCTCTCCTCTGTGCTGTCTTCTGTTTGGCTGGATCCTGCGTGTAGGGGTATATACTCGTTACAGTATAAACTAAAAAATGTAATGTGGTAAATTTGACCCTGTAACTTCCCAAAACACCATAAAACCTGTACATAGGGGGTACTGTTTTACATACGAGACATTGCTGAATACA
The DNA here is from genome assembly GCF_036172605.1 of Pelobates fuscus. NCBI lineage: Eukaryota > Metazoa > Chordata > Amphibia > Anura > Pelobatidae > Pelobates > Pelobates fuscus. The sequence continues at coordinate 54,104,560 of NC_086321.1, read as the reverse complement.
AATATGTGCATTTTATTGCAGTAACAGCAAACAGTATTATGACATTCACAGTTACAATGCCATGCAGTAAAAAATACATTTTTTTTAAATCTTAATTTTTCACATTTTTTTTTACATTTTACTCATATTAAATTATGTTTAATATATAAATATTTGATGTGACATGAAAGTCCTGTTTCTCCTGAACAGAATGATATATAATAAATTATATATATAATATATAATAAATTATAATTATATAATAATATATAATAAGTGTGGATGCATTTAATATGAAAGAGGTGAATTACGGTTGGACAGACATATAGCGCAAATTCAAGGTTTTGTTTACGTTTTGTTTTGATCTTAACTTGTACAACTGGCTCAGTCCTAAAGAGGTTAATATAGTCATATTATTTCCATTCATATTTATATACATACACAAATGCTAAAAGTGCTTATAGTAGAAGTTAAAATATTATAGAAGGGTAACCGTATAGAAAGGAAGTCAAAATTATAAATATTCTTGATGTTATTTCCTGCTCGTCAGTAGGTCTTGTCTAGATATAAAATGTTGTCTCACTGCAATCTTATGCAAATACTTTGGCTTTTTGCATAAATTCCTGAGAATGAGATAACGTTAAACTATGACAGAGTAGTGTAAACTTATTTTGTATCCAAGCTACTAAGTACATCAAATTCTAATTTGAAGACTACCGTAGTTTAAAATAATATCACATTCATGATAACTAGACTGTCATGGAATGTGGCAGGGCTAAAAATATCAAGCCCTACCTTACCAGAGAAGCCTAAAAGAGACTCGAAACTGCAAGTCTTGCAGGTCCATGGCTGAATTTTTTGTGTGTTTCGCTAGGATGAGTTGAAATTTTGAGCTTTTGATATGGAAAAATATTACTGTAAGTCTATTGTAATTAATCTTCAGAATGTCTTTCAGAGACACTGTATATTGTTTATGAGTAGTTTTAGAAAAAACTATTTTGAGTGACAAACGTCTGGGCAAGGATTTGCAACGAAATTGGTTGCACTTGCTTTTAACACTGAACAGGTTAACTGACTTAGCAGATTAGCCTTTCAGACATAGCTTTATTGGTGGGTCAACACATTTTAATTATACAAAGAGTTAACATATTGCATGTTTGTGTGTTTCCAAGATGACATACTCAACACAAAAATGTTGCAACATATCGGAATGTGTACCTTTCAAATTAAAAAAAAAAAAGGAGTGAAATTGGGACAGGATAGATCATGGATGAGTAAATTGCCTTTTGGTAAATACTGAAACATGTGACTGTAAGCGATGTGAAGTTGCACATGTCCAGATTCTGTGGAAGCTCTCAAGCAAGGCAGAATGGTTGTGATGTCCAGAGAGGGCAGGAATATTTTGCCCAACTCAATTCACGGACAATGGTATATCAGTCCCTAGCATTCTTTAACACTTCCCCTGTGCTAGACTGTGGGGAGACAGTACCAGCACACACTGGGCATGAGAATTGAATCGACCGTCACAATACGTAGTGGAATTTCTAGTTTCAGGTACATTTTAGGGTCCGCAGGACCTAGCTGCTGAATCCGTGGTACCTGTGTTTATGAAATGTTATCAATCAGCTGCTTCTGCATTTAGTGATGAGTCTATAAATATTATGGTTTTCTTCTCAAATAAAATATGCATTTCATTACCACATAAAATGTATTTATGCTATAATAAATTAAAATAAGTAATACTTTGATTTTACTTTCAGACACTTCCCCATTTTGGTTAAAAGTTGCTTTTCAGATATGAACGTGTCATTGGCCTTTATTATCTACATATGTCACCTTTCAAAAGGGAACAGCGGACATCAGATAATCGTGAAGTGACTCTCAGTGGTCAGACATAACTTTCATAGTGTAATGGCATTGTGACAATAACATCACGTTACCATTGAAACGGTAAAACAATAGGAAGTAACATGTCATAATCCTATCTTATCTGTCATGATATGTTTATTCCTGGTTTGAGACAATATAATAGATAAATGCTAAAGAAAGAATTAAAACGTCACCTGTTATCAAATTTTCACTTCTCGTTTTTTTTTTAAAGTTTGTTACGTTTAATGAAACTTAATGATTTTTCAGATGGTGTATTGATTTTGTTTTTTAGAAAATGTCACTTTCTTATCTGGCTAACCAGCCATGTTGGGCCATTGTGGGTTGTTTTCGCCCTCTGCTGGCCTCTAGCTTTGGCCCTAATGTCTGCTTCTTGTCTTTGTCCTTAGGAACCTCACTTTATCCTAAAACTAGAATTCAACGCTTCTTTTCTTTACTCAAAACTTTTATTGGCAAGGCCAATAGTTATTTATTTTTCCAATAGAGGATAGGGCTGACCTCTGTATTAGGTTTTATACTTTTCTTCATTAAATAAGGTTTGGTTCAGGTGATCATCTAATCGGTATCTCATTAAGTAGAATGAGGTGTTTCTGTGTCGGAATTCAACAGACTCTGGAGTGGAATAGCTGCCATACATGTATACAGATGCTGACTTAAGAAAAAAAATCCACATCTATCCAAATAAATAAACCTCACATTAAAGAGATGGTTATAATAATATTCTCAATATATCTCACATTAATGGATAACATGAAATAGAAACGCTGAGCAATATAACCATTGCAGCTCATTGTAGTGGTTATGCATCCAAGAATCTATAGGCTCCATTGCCAATTTTTTAAAAACCTTTTAGGACATAAACTATTTCTCACTTCTGCAACCAGTTGTAGTTCCTACTTCAGCTGAATTGATAATGGAGAATGTATAGTTCCAGATCAATAATATAAATTCTGCCCAACCTGAATTGGACAGAATTTATATTATTGATCTGGAACTATACATAGTGATACGTAGTGATCAGCTGATGTAGGCAAACCTGCTCTCGGCGATCATAACCTAAAACTGCTGTCCCATTTGTGGCAATGGGATGCAGCACTGATTTGCATGATGTATGCTGAAAACTCGGCGAAGGTTCATGAACCAATCCCTGAAACTCATAGAGAGGAAGAGAGGAAGGTCCTTCCATTACAGGAAATAGCATCTGCAGTAAAGTTATACAAAAGTGAAGTTTATTGTGTGGTGAATCAGAATTGGGTCTAGCCAGAATTCTTAGAATGACATAGCTACTAAAATGCTGTGACGCACTCTGTAGATGACATTATTGTTTTCTGGATGAAAAAGGTTATCTGGTGTAAATGTTATCGCTAGTCCCTCTACGGACATGTAGCCAGTCTAATCCATATGCAGTGGGATGAAAATGTACCTATTGTTCTCTTTGGTGGTACTGAAAGGATAAAATACATTAAATAAATAAAATGCCCAAAACCTCAAAATTAACCAGAGGGACCCAGATGAATGGCCCATCTCTTTCTCAATTCCACATGCGGAAGGGTGGAGAAAGCTAAATACCCAGATAACAGCCCAATTAATGGCACAACCTCTTTTACCACACCTGGCTGGTAGACAGGGGCGGGCTGGGAAGGGGGGCAGGGAGGCAATTGCCCCCCTGGCCGCCCTAAACCCAGGGCCGCCCACACCGAGCAAAAAAAGGAAAAGGAGGAGTCAGATTTTTCAACTTACCTCACTCTTCCTGCAGTCTGCAGCCAGTGGAGTCGGCCAGCCTCTCCTGATGATGTCAGGAGGAGGGGGCGTGACTTCCACTGCTCTTCTCACAGGACCGCTGGGGAGTCTGTGAGAAGAGCAGAGGAAGTCACGGCCCCTCCTCCTGACATCATCAGGAGAGGACGACTTCACTGGCTGCTGCTAGTTGCTGCTCCTGTTGGCTGCTGTTCACCCCTCCCTGGCCTAAGGTAAGATTTAGGGAGGGGGGAAATACACTTTAGTGTTTTTTTTTTATTCCCCTCCTCAGCCCTGTCCCCTCCTCAGTCCCTGTCCCCTTAGTCAGCCCCTGTCCCCTTAGTCAGCCCCTGTCCCCCCCTCCTCAGCCCCTGTACCCACTCCTCAGCCCCTGTCCACCCTCCTCAGCCCCTGTACCCCCCTCCTCAGTCCCTGTCCCCTTAGTCAGCCCCTGTAACCCCTCCTCAGCCCATGTCCCCCCTCCTCAGCCCCTGTCCCCCCTCCTCAGCCCCTGTAACCCCTCCTCAGCCCATGTCCCCCTCCTCAGCCCCTGTATCCCCTCCTCAGCCCATGTCCCCTTATTCAGCCCCTGTCCCCATCTCAGCCCCTGTCCCCATCTCAGCCCCTGTCCCCACCTCAGCCCCTGTCCCCACCTCAGCCTTAGTCAGCCCCTGTCCCCATCTCAGCCCCTGTCCCCATCTCAGCCCCTGTCCCCACCTCAGCCCCTGTCCCCACCTCCCCTTCGTCAGCCCCTGTCCCCTTAGTCAGCTCCTACCTCAGCCCCTGTCCCCCCTCTTCAGCCCCTGTCCCCTACCTCAGCCCCTGTCCCCCCTCCTCAGCCCCTGTCCCCCTAGTCAGCCCCTGTCCCCTTAGTCAGCCCCTGTCCCCTACGTAGGCCCCTGTGCCCTTGGTCAGCCCCTGTCCCACCCTTCCCCTGCTCCTTTCCCCCCTCTCAGCTCCTGCCCCCTTCCTCAGCCCTATGCCCCCCAGCACAGCCCCATAACATCCCCACTACAGCTCCTCTCCCCCAATTGCAACCCATATTACCCACACCACAGCCCCTTTCCCAAATTGTAGCCATCAACTTGCTTCAGCCCCTATCCCCCCATACATTTCCTAAACCCCCAAGTACAGCTTATACCCTCTACTACCACCCCCTGTCCCCCACTACAGCCCTGTCCCCTTACTCAGCCCCTGCCCACTGGTTTTAAAAGTGTAAAGTTTGGGTGTGTGTGTATGAGTATGTCTGTGTGTATGAGTATGTCTGTATGTGTCAGTATGTCTGTGTCATTCAGTATGTCAGTATGTCTGTGTGTGTGTGTGCGTCAGTATGTCAGTATGTCTGTGTGTGCGTTAGTATGTCAGTATGTCTGTGTGTGTGCAAGTATGTCTGTCTATGTGTGTGCAAGTATGTCTCTGTGTGTGTGCCAGTTTGTCTGTGTGTGTGTCAGCCAGTATGCCTGTGTGTGTGTGTGTGTGTGTCAGTATGTCTGTCTGTCTGAGTCAGTATGCCTGTAACAGTGTGTCTTTCTGTGTGTGTCTGTGTGAGTACCAGTATGTATCTCTGTGTGTGTGTCAGTATGTCTGTGTGCAAGTATGTCTCTGTGTGTGTGTGCCAATTTGTCTGTGTCAGACAGTATGCCTGTGTGTGTCAGTATGTCTGTCTGTCTGAGTCAGTATGCCTGTAACAATGTGTCTTTCTGTGTGTGTCTGTGTGCCTGTCAGTGAGTGTGTGCGTGTGCCTGTCAGTGAGTGTGTGTTTTTTAGTGTGTGCCAAATCAGCAAGTGTGTGTGCCTGTCATTGATTGTCTGTTTAGGTGACTGCCCCCCCCCCCCCCCACACACACACTTTCAATCACATGGGAAAGGTGTTTTTACTCTCCTCTTGGTGCAATGGGCCACTTGACTGGATTTGCCCCTCAGGCCTAAGGCTGCCAGCCCTCCCCTGCTGGTAGAGTAGAGGGAAATTATGATAATAATGGTGGGCTAGGTGGCAATGGGCCCCCCAGATCAGAGATAAATAGACTATCAGACTATTAGACTATTAAGTGGCCCAACCACTTAATAAATAACCCACAAAATGCCATCTAAAACCTATTACCCAATACAGGTTCAGATAATGGTGAGTTCCTTGGCTCTAATTAGTATCCCCTCGATGCCTGGGAGCCAACAAAACTCTAGCTACCATCTCCCAACAAACCTCCAACAATAGTAGACACCCTACCTACCCCCTCACTCTAATACATATTACAGTGGGGAGGGAATTTAACCTAAACAGAAAACTAAACTTATTCAAAATTATTTCATATTTACTCAATGATGTATTGATTGAAAATGTCTCAATTCTTTATTTCAGCCAAAATCAATTGGTCTTAAAAACTAGGCTCTGGGCCTCAATACGAGTTCTTAAAATGGCAGGAATACTAATTTGCCACTGCCTGATTGCAGAGCCTTCACAGCACTGTGATTGGTTGGCATGAAAAGCAATCTCAGCGAATCACGAGACTGATACGCAAAGTCTGTCTCCTTGAGGTTCACCTGGTGATGTGAAGGATGCTTTTGTTGATTTACAACTTTAAAATACCCATATCCCTAAATGGGTGACAGGGAATATTTTCAATTGCATGACTCCTATGGTAAAAAGGGGGTCTGTGTCCCGGGTGACCCTGCTTTTTTATGGTGCTTATTTTAGTATTGCAGCTGTACGTTGCCTGACTCCATATCAGAGATGTAAGGGTTTGTGTAGTGGGGATGTGCGTGTCGTGTGAGAGTGTAGAATTTAGCAAATGAAGGTTTATTGTAAGGCAAGGTGTGTTGAACAAGCTAGTCTGCAATTGCATCAGACAAAAAGTACGGAGAATTCAAAGTTCTTTATATTCTCTCATTCAAGGCTTAAACACAGCACATAAAAAAGATATGTTATTTAAATTACCTGTGTGTGGAGAGATTGTACAGTCAGTCAGTATTGTTTTTACTAATGTAAAGACGTGGTAGAGCCAGATATCTAGAGTCCTTTTGAGTGTGGGGTATAGTGCCAAATTGCTTTGTTGCACCGAGGCAGACATATATATATATTTTTGTTGTTGTTTATAGCATTAACTTCACAGTGAATGTTATTTTAGAGTTCTTTGCAGGGCTTACATTATAGGTTTTTTTTTCAGTGTTCCGGGGAAATGCATTATTCGTACCATTTACAGCTTAGTAAATGTTATTTTAAAGATCCTTACAGAACTTGCATTATTATTATTTTTTAACTGTTAGGGCAACTGATTTAGGTCTTGGGGCTCCGAGTTTGCTCCACGTTTATCAGGGTTATTCAGTAAAGTGAGAATTCAGGGTGAATTCAAATGGAATTTCAAACTTAAGGTCAAAATTGCCAAACTGGAAATATTCCCTAAGTCAGCAATGCCTTCCAGTCAACTACTCTGGTCTTAAATCTGAAATTCATTTCGAATTCACTTTCAATTCTCACTTTTAGTGAATAATCCTTATAAAATACAAAAATGTGGAAAGGGGTAAATGCATAACTACTGTATCCAGAGGAAAATCCTTATAAAATACAAAAATGTGGAAGGGGATAACTGCATAACTACTGTATCCAGAGGAAAATCTTATCACAAATACCCCAACCTCGTTGTGGCGGAACCAACCTCGCCACTGGGAGTTGGAGAAGACTGATTGCCATCCTCCTGCCATGTGACTATGGCCCCTGGGATGTATTGCCTGCTCTCCTGTACTGCTGAGGTTTGCTACCAACTAGGTGGATTTGGCTATGGAGCTTTCTAGCGCCCTCTGTTGGTAGCAACAGCAATATGCACTACCTGAATAGCAAGACTGGTTCATTTGCATATTCAGGTAGCTTTGCATATTGCTAATTCTACAGGCACGTGAGATATTTTATGTTAATTAATGTCTCCCCCACCTCTTTAAAAAATGCCATTGTGTTATCATAAGTCACTGTATGTTGCCTGCTATGATTTGACTGTTTGTAATTTTATTGAGTTTTCACAGCAATGTTAATGTAATGACCATATGGGCTAGTCCCAAGTAAAATAAAGTTTTAGACAGTTCTGCTTGACCTCAAAACGAAGTGTCGCATCGTTATTGGGGGAATTGGATTGTATGCTGATTGCCAGGAGTGTAAGCTGATTGTATACTTTTCCTGTTCAGCTGTTAACAGCATTCCTATGCTTCAGAGCATTCGTATGCATCTCCGGTTCGTTGTTTGTGGTGTCTGCTGCAGTGCTTGGAGTCCTCAGGAAGCGTTAGGAGCATCCTTCAACTGAGGTACCCAGTCGGGGTGCCCTTCAATCCGTTATACTCGTCTTGTCTACTTTATCAATCATTGCATTACTTTTCAAGCCAGAAAAAAATGCTCTATTTATACATTTTTTTCCAATAAAAAAAGTAAATAAATTGTGGAATTTAGGCAGAGAAAAAGCCAACATTTTTTTAGAACAATTTAATAAATATGAACAGATTGTGGACCGAAAATAAATTACACTTTTGAGAACAATCTGCTAAATATTCCCCTACGGTTTTGCTTTCCTAACTAATTCAGCAGATACGCTTTCCCCAATTTGCTGACGTGGCAGATTATACAGACTCTGCTCATCCACCGCACAAATGCATGTTTCAACCAGACACTCAATTCCTTTTTCTTGCTAAAATTACCCAATCCCCTAGCACAGACACCAAATAATAGCTCTTTGTTGCAATATCTCTTATATTAAAACTGCTATTACTTCCTCAACTAACCAAACCAAACAAGTGGACTCTGCTATCACACACAGATATACACAGAGATTAACTTTCCTCCATCATATCGCAAAATACATTACAGGTAGGGTTTACCCTCCACAAACACAGTACTAAAATCAAATTCAATGTGCACACTCCAAACGCTATCTTTTCATACAAACATAAGAAACAAACAGCGTTGATGCATATTATTTGCTCACATATAGTCATCAAAGTCATGCATTTACTTGGAAATACCTACTGAATTATTAAGCATAAAAAGCACAGCACAGAAAAAAATCTATTTTCCAACAAACACACATGGTGCACATCTCAGAGAATAATTAAGATCTCATGGGGTCCTAGGCAGGTTACCAGTTTGGGACCCCCTTCATTCTTCACAAAGTGATGGCTAACGAGCCAAGCAAATTAATTTCTGCAGAGCCATGTCTACCCTCTAGACGGCCACCCTGAGTTGCCGTATGGGTCATTCTGCCCTGCCCTTAGGCTTCTTCATTAAAGTGTGAGAAATTGAGAATTAAATGTGAATTTTAAATGTTAGGCCACAATAGCTAAGCAGAAAGCATAGATGATATAGGGAGCGTTTCTATTGTTTTGGGCCTAAAATGTGAAATTCACTTTAAATTTACTTTTAATTTCAAACAATTCACAGTTTGGTGGATAATTTTGTCTGACTCTCAGCTCTCACACACCACGAACAGTTCTCTTCATAAAAACACTGCACACACAGAGTGTAACCCATTTGCTGCCGGAAGGTGTAACCCGCAACTCCAGCAGCGTCACTGGGGCATCATTAGCCAACTTGGAACAAGAGTTCTGGACTGGCTATTTGGTGCAATTTGGTGCATATTTCTACAAATAGAAAGACATTCATTAGCTAAGGGTGATCAGCTGACGCTCGCAGTCAATGAATGAAGGGCTGGATCGGCACCTGGCTTCTGCAGAATGAGACCCAGTGCTGGACAAGACCCAGGGAGAGGGCAAACCATTGTAAAATGTTTTGCTCCATAACCAGGAAATAGCACAAGAGTACTCCTACCATCATGACTACTACAACAGGCTGTAGTGGTTTCAGTGTTTGGAACGTGCCTCCAAACATTTCAAATGGACAAAGAGGACACTTTTAGGAGTGTGTCTGAGGGGGGTAGGGGCAGGTCTGTTCTAAGAAATTTTAGGTGACTTTCTAATAATTTATGTAACTAAAATGTAATATAGAACAAGAACAATGTATCTAAGTTACAAAACCCAATTTCTGAACACATTTATTGTAGTTTGCTGACACATCACTGTGAGTATCATTGCTGTGGAGCTCTGTCATATACTCAGACATACCAACAATATGGGACAACTAGAAAAAAGGAACATAAGTATAAAAAGAGGGACAGAGGGATTTGGGTCCAATTGGGACACTTGGGAGATATGTCGGAATAACCCTTTAATTATTTTATTCAATTAAAGTTATTTTCCCACAGACATGCCCAGACTCACTTGCTCACCTCACCTAGCTTATTTCAGTACTGCAGAAAATGTTGGCCCTTTAGAAATAAATGTAAATGTAATACTCTTCTCATTTGATGTTAGAATAACACACACAATGGCTAATCTGCAATTAGTCGGTATCTTTGCGAGGAAAGGTTGGAAAGCAGTTAGTAATTAGTAGTTGCTAGTTTTTTGGTTAAAAGCAAAAAGTGATGACAGCTACAGTATTTACCAACAAAGGCCTCAACTTAATATTGTTAGATAAGCGATTCAAATTATTTTATGTTTTTGGATAAACATTACATGTTTATTCTCACAATGCACCAACCTCCCTTCCCCTAATCTTCTTGGTTACCATTTTTTTCAACTGGGCTACTTGTATACAAGATGATACTTTAGCTTTGGACTTTAACGTCTCAGAGGTTACTAGTCAACTTGGCTCTACAACTGTTCTCGTATTAGTCTATTATATGTTAAGGGGATGTGCTTTTTTTTTTTGCCTATATGTTAAACCTGTTCACTCCTTGTAATATGTTTTAAATTCCATTTGATGTTTGATTACTTACCAATGTGAAGGTTTCGTTCCAAAATGGTACTCACTGGCACACATGCTCAACGCATCTCGGGGACCAGGTCCTTTGACCCAGATACAGGATACCTCACACGAGATATTTGCTCCTTGGGATTAAAATCTCTGTGGTGCTCTTTCCCTCACATCGTCCCTTCTTTTGGGAGCTTGGAATGTGTTCTGTAAAGCAATAAGTCTCACCAAGAACTTTTTACTACCAAGATCCAAATGTGATTGTGCTCATGTATTTATCAAACACAGAATTGACAAATGACAGAAAAATACAAAAAAAATTCTGCGCACTTAATCACTTTTCAATGTATTTACTTATTCTAAACCTTTGTCCGTGGATGGATTATTCCTTTAATTCAGGACTTTCGGATTTAAATTTACTCTGGTGCTCATTTAGATCAATGTGTAATAGTTTTTGCAATAGTAACTAGTACATTCACATAATGGTCTTCAAAAATGTGTCTGCAAATCGCCTTTTTCTTTTTTTTTTTTCCTGGAATTTGGGAAAATAAAAATCAAGTCTAGTGATCAAGGACTGATACGTGTCTATGTATTAGAAGAGCAAAGGAAAATATTGTGCAATGTGCATGTTATGACTCTAAATGCAATTTCCTGCCCCCGTTACTGATGGCTAAGATGCTGCAAGGAGGTTCAGTGACTAATCAAGTCATGATTTTAGGAATTTTTAAATAAAAATAAAAATAAAAACACTTTTCCGCACTTTTCCGCACTTTTCTACACTTTTCCAGGTATAGATCACTCAGAGTTGCTAAGTCTGCTATAACAGAATTTGTAATGTCTCCAACAGGCTTTGCAACTCTTACAAAAGAGGACTGCACATTGTACTGTCTTTTAAGGGTATCATTGGATAACAGCATCATGGGCAGAGTGAAACCTTTTTAAAGTGGTTATTGTTTACCCATATATGTGTATCTATAGGTTTGTGGTGTTCACCAGAGCATGACTTTGCATTGAGTAAGGGCTGAATACATGGTGCTAAGTAAAGAGTGACCACAAATCGGGAGGCAGAGTCTAGCAACCTTGCCACTGAATACATTATGCGAGGATGAATGCATATATTTTTAGGTTGCTAACTCTAAGTAAAAAGTCCAATCATCATGGAATTAGGAAATCAGCACATTTTCTCTTCAAATCTCTTTTATTTTCACTAGAATTCTAGAACTGAACTACTTGGATCTGTCTGATATATACAGTTTCAAGAAAAAGTATGTGAACCCTTTGTTGTGACTTAGATGATGATCAGATCACATTTTATGACCAATTTGTGCAATGACCCATCGAAGTAAATCAACAACAGAATGGCTTAAACAGAAGAAAATACACCTTCTGAAGTGGCCCAGTCAGAGTCCTGACCTTAACCTGATTGAGATGCTGTGGCATGACCTCAAGAAAGCGATTCACACCAGACATCCCAAGAATATTGCTGAACTGAAACAGTTCTGTAAAGAGGAATGGTCAAGAATTACTCCCGACCATTGTGCACGTCTGATCTGCAACTACAAGAAACGTTTGGTTGAAGTTATTGCTACCAAAGGAGGTTCAACCAGTTATTAAATCCAAGAGTTCACATACTTTTTCCACCACCACTGTGAATGTTTACATGGTGTGTTCAATAAAAACATGGCAACATTTCATTCTTTGTGTGTTATTAGTTTAACCCCTTAAGGACCAAACTTCTGGAATAAAAGGGAATCATGACGTGTCACACACGTCATGTGTCCTTAAGGGGTTAAGCAGACTGTGATTGTCTATTGTTGTGACTTAGATGATGATCAGATTACATTTTATGACCAATTTGTGCAGAAATCCATATCATTCCAAAGGGTTCACATACTTTTTCTTGCACCTGTATATCTGTTAAATGATAGAAGACGTTGAGAGGAAAAACCCACATGTGTTGGTAGGGTTACCACATCATCATGTTTTCATGGACACATATCACGTATACATATTGATGGGCAGCACGTATAGAGGCTTGCCCTGTGGAATGTATAATTCAGAAAAAGGTGTATAAGATTAGGTAATTCGGTAAAGAAGACTCCTGCAGAATATGCATTATACATACTGCAGGGCACCATTACCATGCGGTTTCAAGTATGAGAACATTATATGTGTACCTGAAAACATGGTGGATATGGTAACCCTATGTATGGGTCACATCCGAGAGAGCAGCGCTGTTTACATAAACCTGATGTGCGCAGTTTCCAATCATTTCTCCTGAGACGACATATGTCCTAAACCCGGTTGAATATTACGATTTTTTAGAAATATATTGCTTTCATGTGTTAGAAACCCCTCATGCCTGCACACTTTCATGTGTTTCACACTTTTAGACATTTATTCAACTATTATACAGAGTAAGAATATGATTTCAGGGGCGTGGCTTGACCGTCGATGGGAATAGACGTGCCTTGCTAGAACTCCGCTACCCTAACGCCCAAAAGCCACAAAAAGCGACCATTATCTGGAATATTCCTCACCTTGGAATACTTAATATGGACAAGAAGGCCCCTAAAAAGCAATTGAGGCGGGCTACCGAGTCCGGGAGCACCGTCCTCGACCTCCTAACGACCAATAGGTCGTGCAGGGCCGGGACCCAAGATGGCGACGGAGCCTCTCCACAGAGCTCGCCTCGTGCGACAACCGGGGCTTCCCCTACAGACCAGGACCTTGTACTGGCGAAACTTGCAGAGGTCAAGACATACCTGGCGGGGGAGATTGCTAGATCGACTGCCGTCCTTCAAGCTGACATTGGGGCTCTGGGAGAGCGCACGGCGCAGCTAGAGGAGCGCATGGAGGACTCACCTCGGGCCTATAACGACCTGGTCGACAGAGTGAACCACGTTACAAGGCATATGGTGGACTCCGAATTGGCCCTGGAAGATATGGAGAATCGCTCTAGGAGGAACAACCTCCGAATAAGAGGCCTACCGGAGGAGAGAGGCGAAGATCTGCAGGGGCTCCTGCTAGCTATTTTCAAGCCACTTCTACCTAATATCCCAGCGGACCAATGGTTCCTTGAGCGGGCGCACAGGGCGATGAGAAAACAAAGGCCCGACTCCAATATTCCGAGGGATGTCATTGTCCGATTCCTCTACTTCACTACCAAGGAAGCGGTAGTTAAGAAGAGCAGAGACGGCCCGATTCGATATCGGAGCACTGTCTTATCCCTATATCAGGACCTGTCGCCCTCTACGTTACAAAGACGGAGGGACTGGAGGCCTATCACTGGGGCCCTGCGCGGAGCAGGCCTCAGGTATGCGTGGGGATACCCCTTTAAACTAAATGTCTTCCACGGTGACCGGGTACATACCCTCCTGCCTGGCGGTGACCCTCTTTGTTTCTTCCGTGGATTGGACGTGCAGCCTCCGCTGGATTTCCCGGTCCTGTCTCCTTACCCAGAGGAAATTTCGCAGCTGAGCCTTGACTGGCAGGTAGCTGGTACTGCTGTTCGCTGATGAAGCCCCCGGGTTCCGTAAGTCTCTGCACCCGCTCACGTGGCTGAGAATTTGGGCTGGATGGGGAGGATTCCGCTTGGTGGCCCTTGGGTGGGGAGGTGGGGGGTGGGGAACCAGTCAATTATGAGCGGTAGCTTTTGCCCCCGGGGGCTATTGCGTCTATTTGGTGGGATCATCGCCCCCCTTTTTTCTTTTCTTTTTTTTTCCCCTCCATGGATGGATCACCACACGAGACACATATAAACATATGAAGCTATTTTTTGTGTTCCACTCCCTGGTCGTTTGCCCCCCCCCCCTTTGGGAGCCTCGGAGCACCGATCCCCCTGCGCCGCCATGAGGGAAGCACCCACAGCATTTGGGCGGGGGGAATACCATGGGAGAGGGGTGCCGAGGAGGTTGGCGCATTCACAGGACTTCATGATCGAGGGATCAAGGGCATCATGTATGTCGGTGTTGTGGCCACCGGAAGGCTCCTACAACATGGATGCCTGAGAGAGATATGTATATCTGTGGCCTGTCCATGCTTTGTTGAGTACTTTTCTGGCAATAAGTGTATGACGCTCTTATTTTCTGCCTGAGATTGTTAAATGTATATTAACATGTACAAGGTTCTTATAGCCTTCAGTTTGGGGTTTTACTGTTTTGTTTGTGATGGAGGGATGATTGGGTGGGTAGAGGACCGGGAGATAGGGAATTGAAGCCTTTGTAGTGTCCCTTTAGCCCCCTATATAGACCCTGTACAGAGGGGATGGGTGCCAGATTCCAAGGGTGGTTGCTCCGGTAACACATGGGTATCCCCCAACAGACTGAGCAGGACTAATGGAGGCATAATTGGGAGGGGCGGGTTGCACCCCCCCACCCCCCCCACCATTATTTACACACAAAATTATTTTTTTTACAAAATTAATAAATAAATATAAATAAAAATAAAAAACAATAATAAAACTGTGCAGTAACAGTCGAAAGGGGGCTGGGGGTGGTGATCCAATCTCCAGGGGCCCACACGACGTCTCTATGTAACCTAGAGTGCCCGCAGGGGGGGAGGTGGGAACCGGCACCTAAATCTTCAGCCAAACAAACGTATCGGTGTCATCATATCTAGGGTCGTTTGTTGAAAACTCTGTGTTGTATTAACCACTCTTTTATTTCTCGGGGGTTACGCACGGCCATTTGGAGGGGTCTATGTTTTTACCTGGAATGAAGCTCGACCCTCATTCACCTAGTATTCCATCAGAGCCGTAGGGCGGGGCCCATTCAATATCCCAGGCCCTATTTACTCGGCCTTCTCTAAAATACACGGGTTAGCATTGTAGGGGTGAAGGACAGGGGCGAGTGAAGCATGTTATCATGAAGGGGAGTGTGACTTATGTTTCAGGTGCTATTACTCTGCTTTTAAAGGTTTCTGTATTTATCTGTGTGCGGGGGGGCCGGAGGTGGGGAGCGGGGGGAACCGGGTTATCAATGTTGCAGGTGGATAGCCTCAGATGGGAATAGCTCACCCTGTAGGCCCGGGATAGCACTTCCCCCCCCAAAAAAAAAAACCTCCAGTTTTGTGCCGCAGATTTGGGGTATGTCCCCTCGGTTTACGCTGTTGATAAGGGGTCTAATAGGCTTTATTACTGCCGGATGTCCTCTCTAAGCTTGTACTATAACATATGGTCCTTCTTACAATTGTCAGGGCGTATGGGTGTCGGGGCCGATGTCCCACTGTTCCTTCCGACGTTGATCGTGGCTGGGAAGTGGGCCTACGCTCCCCGTACTATTCTGGCTGGCGGTAAGTCCAGAATCCTATGGCAATAGACTATGTCCAGTTGCCACTTCTTACTTTTTTTCTTTCCCACTCTTCTTCTTCTTCTTCTTCTTCTTCTTCTTCTATCTCTTTTTCCCTGCGTTTTCTTTCTCTCCTACCTTGCTCTGAGGGGACGGGGGGATGGGATGGGGGTTCCACCGTTTATACGGATGTGTGGATGATGGGGTACCGGACGCATTGTCTCTCTCTTTCTATTTTTCCACTTCCATTAGCAAGAAGAACCACTACCTCTCACGATGGAGATTAAGATAGTATCTCTTAATGCTAAAGGGCTCAATGCCCCTAAGAAACGTCGCCTCATGTTTAAGGAATTGAAAAGAATGAACGTGGATATAGCTTTCATACAAGAGACCCATATACCTAAACGGGCACGGTTCCAATTGAGAGATCAAACGTATGTTGGAACGTATGAGGCTAGAGCCCAACGTAAATGTAATGGAGTGGCCGTTCTGATCAGGCGCAGTTGCCCCTTCCAAGCGACATCTCAGGAAATGGACCCGGAAGGCCGCTATGTTAAAGTATCGGGCACCCTGCATTCCCATACCGTGCACTTTTTGAACATTTACGCTCCAAACAGGCCGGACGCCGACTTCTGGACTGCACTGCGGGACCGGATAGCGGGATTGCCGCATGGCATGGTTTTTGTAGGGGGAGATTTTAACGCAACCCCTTGCCCAGCCGCGGACAGGAGCTCGAGAGACGGAGGGCCGTGTTCCCAAGGGTGAGGCGGTCAGGACCGCCTTCTTAAACAATTTATGGATGATACGGGCCTAATGGATATATGGCGTGCCCACCATCCAGATGCTAGGGACTTCTCTTTCTACTCCGCTCCTCACGGAACGTATTCCCGGATAGATTTCTTTCTGACCAATGAGACCGGAATGGCACGCGTCATTAAGTCAATGGTGGGAGATATCTCATGGTCTGACCACGCAGACGTATCCATACTCCTAGGTAACCTGTGCATAGCCTCGCCATGGACGTGGAAACTGAACGCGTCTCTTCTCCGGGATCCCCTAATTACGGAACAGGTACGAAGGGAGATCACGGAATATTTTGCCACGAATGACACCCCAGAGGTGAGCCCCGGTACAGTTTGGGCGGCGCATAAGGCGGTGATAAGAGGTACACTAATTAAATTGGCCACGAGGAAGAAAAAGCTGAAACACCAACAACTGGAAACACTATTAAGCCGACTACGAACACTGGAGCAAACACACCAATCTACGCCTGATGGGGATTCCCTCACACGGCTCAACTCAGTGAGAAGGTCTATTCGAACGTTGTTGCTAGACGATACGGCTAAGTCCATGACCTGGACCAGACGCACGTATTTTGAACACGCGAATAAAATGGACACGCTCCTAGCCAGAACGCTACGCCCTAGGCGCCAAAGGCCACATATCATGATGATTAAACGCTCAGATGGCTTGACTACATCCAAACCCGGCGAGATCGCTAGGATCTTCGAGGATTTTTACAAGCGACTTTACAACCACACGCCAGAAGATGAACAGACCAAGCCGGAGGAAGAACGGAACATTCTCGCTTACCTTAACGGACTAGGGTTGACCAAATTGAATAGGGAAGCCGCGTCTACCCTGGCTGCAGACATTACGATAGAGGAGGTAGACAAGGCCATTTCCAGTCTGAAAGGCAGTAAAGCACCGGGACCTGACGGCTTTGACGGTGCCTATTACAAAGCCTTCAGGGAAGAGCTCACCCCACACTTGGTTCGCCTCTTCGCAGACTTGCGGAAAGGGGGACGTCTTACTCCTGATATGACCATAATCTTGCTTGGTCTTTGCTTCCCAAACCGAACAAAGACCCCCTATCTCCTGAAAATTATAGACCAATATCTCTGATCAACCATGATCTGAAAATCCTAGCTAGAGTACAAGCAGATAGATTGAATCCACTCCTGAACTCGCTTATCCATGCAGACCAGGTAGGCTTTATTCAGGGCAGGCAGTTTTTTGAGAACACCAGGAGGAACATCGACCTAATATGGAAACAAACGACTGTAGCTGCCCCAACTTTAGTGGTGTCTATCGACGCGGAAAAAGCCTTCGACAGGGTTCGATGGCATTTCTTGTTTACGGTCATGAAACACTTGGGATTTCCTTGCGAATACATTGCAATGACAAAAGCAATGTACCACAATGTACGAGCCCAAATACAGATAACAGGTGCCCCATTGTCTCCTTTCCGACTTTTCAATGGGACGAGACAAGGATGCCCTTTGTCCCCCCTACTTTTTACCTTAGCACCGGAACCTCTACTGCAAGCCATACGCCGTCACCAGGGGATCTGTGGAGTACAAGTGGGCAACGAGGAATTTACTGTATCGGCATATGCTGATGATGTCCTCTTGACACTAACGAACAGGGAAGAATCAATGTCGGCCTTGCGGAACGTGATAACGGAGTACGGGAACCTTTCAGGCTATAAAGCCAATATGCAGAAATCAAGCGCTTTATCGATAGGTGTACCAGAGGACGAGTTGAGAAGAATACAGGAGATTCATAAGATCCGGATCGAAACTGATAACTTAACCTACTTAGGGATTCATCTGACGGCAGACACTAGACGCCTGTACTCTGCCAACTACGCCCCCATGATTCGAGCTCTGATCAGCGACTTGGAAACCTGGGACGACAAACCTATATCTTGGATTGGCAGGATAAATGCCGTAAAAATGAACATCCTCCCGCGTATACTGTTCTTGTTTCAGGCCCTACCAATCCCGGTCGCCAAGTCTCAACTAGTCCCGCTACAAAAATCAATAGGAGATTTCATTTGGCACAACAAGAGGCATAGGATATCCAGGCAGGTGCTTTACAGACGCAAAGATAGGGGCGGTCTGGGCCTACCAAACTTGTACTTTTATTACCTGTCTGCTCAACTGACACAGATTGCGATGTGGCACTCCCCACCCGCCGAGAGAAGGTGGGTGGACATCGAGTCCATGATGGTTGGATCTGACGTCCCTCAATTCACCATGTGGGCCTCTAAAGAAAGCAGACCTATACTACGGACGACGAGCCCAGCCGTGCTTAACTCCATCCACATATGGGACCGTAGCAGATCCAAATACAGTCTAGCATCGCCGCCATCCCCGCTCACTCCAATACTAAGGAACCGCGATTTTCCTCCAGGAATGGCGCCTAGGGATTTTCAGCAAATTGAAAAGACCGGTCTACAACGGATCCATCAGCTATACCCGAATGGACACATAATACAATTTACAGATCTCCAACGAGACACTCACCTGACCCCAGCGGATTTCTTTAGATTCCTCCAAATCAGAGACTTCGCCAGACAATCACACATCAAAACAGCAGCTATGAAACAGATGACGTTCTACGAGTCTATGTGCTTACACGGAGTAACTCCTAAGGGATCTATAACGTTTTTATACGCTCACCTAAGCGAGAAGAACAAGGAATGGGGGAACTTACCATATACGGACAAATGGGAATCAGACCTGGGTGAAGTGCTAGAAGGACTCGAATGGCAGGAAATGTGGGAAGCGAACACTAAAGCTTCCATTTGCACCACTTTTCAAGAACAGTCCTGGAAGACAATGCTACGATGGTATACTACACCCATCCAACTTTACCATATGCACAAAACAGAGTCTGACAATTGTTGGAGAGGCTGCGATGAGCGCGGCACTTATTTACATATGTGGTGGGACTGCTCGAAAGTCCGGGTCTTTTGGACGGCGGTCAAGGACATACTGTTACAGATTTTTGGTAGGCCATTACAACTGGATCCTTGGCCGTATCTACTTAACAGATCGGTGGAGGGATGGTCCAAAAGGGAACAGACGTTAATACACAAGGTGACCCTATGTGCCCGTAGAGCTATTGCTACCGCATGGCTGTCGCCAGAGGGCCCTGATATACACACAGTGGTACCCAAAATCAAGGGCTGCAGGATAATGGATGACTTGACGGCAAGGGTGAATGGCTCCATTGAGAAGTTCGTGAAAATATGGGAACCTTGGGACAACTGCATTTTAGGAGAAAACTGACACGGAAGTGGATAGGCCCATGGCCTTTGACCAGGTGTTAAGGAAGTGGAAGCCGAGATATGATTGCTATTCGATGGGTTACCCTCCTCCCTCCCCCTCCCCCCCTCCATCATCTACTTCTATGTATCTGCTAAATGTAGATCTAACCTTGTCTCTCTCCGCTTCTCTATCTTCTAATCCCCCTGGGGGGGGGCTCTCCCCCCCCCCCCCTCTTTATTCTCTCCTTCCTCTTTCTTGTCTGTTTTTGTTGTCCTCCTTCTTGTTCTTTTCTAACATTTCTCTAGCCTAATGGCGGGTTGGAAGGAGCAGTGGAGCCATTTAGCTACCCTTATAGGATATCATCGAGCACTGGCAACCCGAATATTGGGCTCTTAAAATTAAAAATGAAAATTTTCTTAATTTTCCTCGATAGGGGGCAACCCAAGAGAGGCCCGGGATCGGGTTATACTGGAGAATGCCGATATTTTAGACCATGTTTATGTATGAATACGTATTGATCACACCTAACGTGCTAGCTTCTGCGAAAGCAGTACATTTACAGTACATTCAGCCTTATTTGTGTGAACTTGATTTGCCTGAAATTCGGCTTCTGCGCAAGCCTCGTGGTTGTCTTATCCTTGCCTTACCTGTCGAGTACAAAAATAAAGAATATTAAAAAAAAAAAAGAATATGATTTCAGTGTTACCAATTGGAAACAGATCTCTCCACAATTACTCCTACTGTAGTTGTGTGAGGAAAGATAACTGCCAGGGAAACTTCCAATTCCTATTTTTATAACTTATACGTACCTGTTATTTCTGTAAGGGGAACTTTATTTTGAGGTTTTGTTTCCAACTACTCGTGTTCTGTTACAAAGAACACTTATAATGCCATAAGCATTAATAATATTTGAAATACTGTATGCATTTGTAAAGATGAAGCTCAAATAACATTTAAAAATAAAGAAGCTGAGATTAACACAAATGTTCAGCATTATGGCTTTTATGTAACTCTGTCTATTCGAGTGTAGTGTTAAAGGATTTGTTAAACGCTGTTCTCACAGTGGTTTCCTAAGGACTCAAATTTGAAAAAGTACACTTCAATCCAGGGGCGGACTGAGAACCCTCAGGGCCCCCGGGCAAAATAAATCAAGGGCCCCCTTACAGGCCCCACCTATACTCCGCAGCAAGCGCCATCATGTCCCGCCTCCATGCACTGCCTCCAGCCACACCCTACACAATCTTTAGGCACAAGGAACAAAAGTGCAATAATCCCTTCAAGGCCCCAGTAGAGACTACAATTGAGGGCTAATGGGCCATGGAGGGGGTCTTTCTAGCAGAGGCTATCTCAGTGTCCTTTAGAGAGTGTGTTAGAAAGAATCCCCTCCAGGCCCTATTAGAGACTACAATGGAGTCTAATAGGCTTGGAAGGGGGTCTTTCTAACAGAGGCCATCTCAGTGTCCCTGCTGGAAACAGTCGCCTCCAGGCCCCAGTAGAGACTACAATTGAGGGCTAATGGGCCATGGAGGGGGGGGGGAGCATTCTAGCAGAGGCTATCTCAGTGTCCTTTAGAGAGTGTGTTAGAAAGAATTTCCTCCAGGTCCCATTAGAGACTACAATGGAGTCTAATGGGGCCTGGAGGGGGGTCTCCAACACTCTGGTTCCTATTCACAATATAGTAACACAACATAGCTCGCTGATACCTAGGCCAAGTTGGCTCCTCTTACCTTAATTACTGTTGCTGGCTGGCAGTCTGTGGGCTTGCTGGAAGGCTGTGGGCTTACTGGCTGCGGCTGGCAGGCTGTGGGCTTGCTGGCTGCGGCTGGCAGGCTGTGGGCTTGCTGGCTACTGCCGGCAGGCTGTGGGCTTGCTGGCTGCGACTGGCAGGCTGTGGGCTTGCTGGCTGCGGCTGGCAGGCTGTGGCTTGCTGGCTGTGGCTTGCTGGCTGGCAGGCTGTGGCTTGCTGGCTGCGGTTGGCAGGCTGTGGGCTTGCTGGCTGTAAGCCTAACTGGTGGCCTGTGGGCTGGCTGGCTGGCTACTGGCCAGCCTGTGGGCTGGCTGGCTGGCCGGCCTGTGGGCTGGCTGGCTTGCTGGCTACTGGGGCACTTGTAGATTATTTAAAGAAATAATCCATGCACAATAACCACTACTGCTCTGTGTAGTCGTTATGGTGCCAGGAGGGCCGGGCCCCCCTCCCAGAGTAAGTAGTCAAACCGTTTAAGAACAGTTTGACAACTTACCTGGGGTCTGCTGGGATATGAGGCTGTAGTAGGGTATAGGAGCAGTGGTGCAATGTGTAAGGGGTGCAGTGTGTGTGAAAGGTTCAGTGTGTGTGAGTGGGTGTAGTGTGTGAATGTGTAGGGTGTGTGGGGCAATGTGTGTATGAGGGGGCTGTGTATGTGTGTGTATGGTGTGTGGGGGAAGTGTGTTTATGGGGCTAGAGTTCACTCTCACCACTGCGACCACCAGGAATCCCTGGTGGTCACAGTGTTGAGAGTGAACTCTAGCCAGTAGCTCCAGGGCTAGAGTTTACTCTTGCAAGAGCCGTAACGTTGCCGTGGTAACCGCGGCAACGATCTGTGCTCGCGCAAGAAGGACCCAGAGGAGCTGCAGGCTGAGCTCCCGGGTCCTCTCTTCCTCCCTCCCCTGCCGGCTGCCCGCACGGTGCCTGTGGACAGGGGAGGGGGCAATTGCCCTCCTCTTACTCCCCCCTCCCCCTCTTCTTACCCCCCTTCTTACTCCCACCCTCTTCTTACTCACTCTCTTCTTACTCTCCCCCTCTTCTTACTCCCCCCTCCCCCTCTTCTTACTCCCACCTCTTCTAACTCCTCCCTCTTCTTACTCCCCCTCTTCTTACCCCCCCTCCCCCTCTTCTTACTCCCCCCTCCCCCTCTTCTTACCCCCTTCTTACTCCCCCCCTCCCCCCTCCCCCCTCTTCTTACTCCCCCCTCCCTCTCTTCTTACTCCCCCCTCCCTCTCTTCTTACTCTTCTCTCCCCCTCTTCTTACCCCTTTCTTACTCCCCCCCTCTCTTCTTACTCCCCCTCCCCACTCTTCTTACTCTCCCTCCCGCTCTTCTTACTCCCCCTCCCACTCTTCTTACTCCCCCTCCCTCTCTTTTTACCCCCCCTCCCTCTCTTTTTACCCCCCCTCCCTCTCTTTTTACCCCCTCCCTTTCTTCTTAACCCCCTCCCTCTCTTCTTACCCCCCCTCCCTCTCTTCTTACCCCTCCTTCTCTCTTCTTACCCCCCTCCCTCTCTATTTTTACCCCCCCTCCCTCTCTCTTTTTACCCCCTCTCTCTTTACCCCCTTCCCTCTCTCTTTTTACCCCCTCTCTTTTTACCCCCTCCCACTCTCTTTTTACCCACCCAACACACTCTATTTTTACCCCCCACTCTATTTTTACCCCCCCAACACACTCTATTTTTACCCCCCACTCTATTTTACCCCCCCTCCCACTCTCTTTTTAACTCCCCCCTCCCACTCTCTTTTTAACCCCCCCCCTCCCACTCTCTTTTTAACCCCCCCCCTCCCACTCTCTTTTTAACCCCCCCTCCCACTCTCTTTTTAACACCCCCCCTCCCACTCTCCCACTCTCTTTTTAAACCCCCCCCCCCCTCCCCTGTAGCGTGGCCGAGCTGCTGTGCGGTCCGCGGTGCCCGGCCGGAGTGATAGGAAGGTGCACACTGAGTGTGCACCTTCCTGTCAGTCCGGCCGGGTACAGGAAACAGAAACTCCTGTTCCGCGCGGAACAGAAGTTTCTGTTTCCTGTACCCGGCCGGACTGACAGGAAGGTGCACACTGAGCACCTTCCTATCACTCCGGCCGGGCACCGCGGACCGCACAGCTACAGGGGAGGGGAGGTGAGAAGCTGCAGCCGCCTGAGGCTCTTAAGAGAGCGCTCAGGTGGCTGCAGCATTTAAAGGGGCGGCCGGGCCCCCTGATGGCGGGCCCCCCTCCCGGCCGGGCCCTCGGACCATGTCCGAAGTGCCCGACCGGTCAGTCCGCCCCTGCTTCAATCCAGTTCAACCTCTTGTCATGGTAACATAAATAACATCTTAACATTCTAAATTATCCATGCGGGACTCTGGAATCTAGAGAGGCAAGTTAGGCAGACTTGTATGCATAACAGATGTGACATAAAATGAGTGGTTATCAGGGCTCAAGTCCTGCAGGAACGCATGGGAACTGTGTTACTGCACTTTTTCCACAGCAGGAACACAGTTCTCGTTAGTAGTCCTGCAGTAGGGCCAGCGCTACCATAAGGTGGCAAGGCGGCCTGAGGGGGCGCAAATGTCCGGGTGACCGACAGGAGGGAAGTGCGCAGCGTTCCTCTCCTGTCGGTTATTTCTTGTAGCGTGGCCGAGTGCCAGTAGCTCAGCTGCCCGGCACCAGAGTAGGGGGGCAAGCGAGGGAGCTCCGCTCTACATCCACTCTCTTCCTGTCATATTCCGGCTCCCAGGAACTGTACAGGGCACGTGAGGGAGTTATACAGGAAGAGAGCGGATGTAGAGCGGAGCTCATTCAGCAGAGGCCAGCGCCAGTCCACTGGACCCCATGATCAACCACAGTTCTTCAGAAGGTAGGGAGACTGGGTGGAGTGTGTGTTTTCTCTAAGCCCCACTCCCCCCAATACTGTTCCTTTCTCCCCCACAAATCTCCCTAACCATCCAAAATACTACCCCTGCCCCCAATAGTGTTGCTATCCCCCCATAATACTTTCCTATCCCCCCACAATACTGCCTCTGACTCCAAATACTGTCCCTAACCCCCCACAACACTGCCCCTGCCCGATAATATTATCCATATCCCTCCACAATACTGCCCCTGACACCCAATACTCCCTAAATATTCAAAATTCGGTCCCTGACCCCCAATACTGTCCCTATCCCCCCACAATACTGTCCCTGCCCCATAATACTATCTCTATCCCCCCACAATACTGCCTCTGATCCATAATATTGTCCCTGTCCCCCCACAATACTGCCTCTGACCCCCAATACTGTCCTTAACCCCCGCCATACTGCCCATGCCCCCACACTGTCCCTATCCCCACACAATGTTTCCCTAACCTACATCAATAATGCACTAACCACCACACAATACTGCCCCTGCCCTCAATACTGTTCCTATCCACCCCCCACCACAGCCCCAGTCTCCCATAATACTGCCTTTACCCCCCCCCCCACTAAGCCCCAATGCCCCACAATACTGTTCCCATCTCCTCACTAATGCCCCAATCACCGGAAACACTGCCCCTATCCAACCACACGAAAGAATCAATCCACCACAATACAGCCACTGTCCCCCCATATTCCGACAATACTGCCCCTATTCCCCAATTTAAATTTAAAGTGTTGAAGTGTTTAACCCTGTGTCTGTTAAATCCAATGCACAACAAAAATAAAGAACATAAAAAAACCAAAAAAAACCCTCATAGTATAGGTAGATCACAAAATTACAAAAACGGTGATACATTCCGTAGTATGTCGTCACAACCTTAATCATAGTACAATAGATAGTGGTATGGATGTTGACGGTAAATCCGGTACCAGGGATAGCTTTATGGCAATTGTTCGCTTTCTGCGAGGAATGAACTGTGACGCTGCCTTTTTTTGTATATTTAAACTTTCAAATAAAAAGAAAGAATGAGAGTCAGAATAACATAGAAATACATCAATAAAATCCATTCACAGCATCAGTTGTGACATAAGGTGTGCTGATTTTAATGTTGGATCATTAACTGAGAAACTTGTGGTCCTTGTGTCTGTGTCCTGCCACCCCCAGCACCCCAGATCTGTCCAATGAGCCTATATGTTTTTATTGAAATGTGTGGTGTTATGTAGGATCACCGTAAGTTTATTCATTAAGTTGTTCTGGCATACCAAATATATTGAGTTCTAATCATTTAGGTGTGATCGCCCACCTTGCTGCTAGGGTAATCCTATTCATGCGGTTTTGGTGCTTGGTCGACAAGCTATGTACAGGTCTGGCCATGGGTTCAATGGGTTAAGGTCAATAGGTCTCCCTAACACTCTAACTAAGAGATCCCAGCCTCCCTACAGAGTGGCTTCAGTTTCACGCAATCCCACCACATATGGACATAAGTGCTCCTCTCACCACAGGCCCTTCAACACAGGTCGAAGCACCCTTACCCATATGGTGTAGTTTGTCGGGTGATATACAAGCGCATCATTGTCTTTACCGCATGCTTCTATGCTAATGGAAACCTTATTGGTTGCTTCCCATATATCCTGCCATACCCTACTCTTTTGCACTTCCCCCAGTTCTGCCTCACGTAGGACAGGTCACCCAATCCAGTGGATTTCAAACTTGCACTATATAGGGAGGTTATCAACCCTCTACCTCCTACTTTCTCCTTGCACAGGTTTTAAAAAAAGGTTGCAGTCTGTTCTTCTGCCTGTTGGACTCGCTGTCCATTTCAAAATCTTTAAGTTTTAGGTAGCGGAAGAAGTCTCTTGGGAATAGTGCGTAGGCCTTGGATAGGTCTTTGAACTTAATAAATGTGTGATTAGTGTAAAGGTGCTGGTAGACCTGCCTCTCTAGCCTTCCAAAATTCCTTGCATACATGCCTGGGGGGAAAGTTCTGATGAGGAGAAAAGGGGTCATCAGAGAGTGGATCGTTGCTAGTGTCATTTTGTACTTGACCCTGTCCCACAGGGCAATCAAAGATACTATGATAGGACATCCTGAGTAAAGCCCTGTGTTGCCTATCTATCCAGATATAGAACTGGGGGAGATCTGAGCAAACCTGATTCCAAATCCACACATCTCCTCTTGTTCAGTGTAGCATGCCACAAGACTATATGTGCCAGTCTAGCTGCTATATAATATAAATATAGGTTGGGAAGTCCCAGGCCTCCCTTATGCGTGAGAGATAAGGGACATGGGATATTCTGTCATTTAACCCCCCACACAAACTCATCTATAGCAGTCTGCAGACTGCCAAGTCTCTGTTTGTGAGTAGCACTTGGGAGGACCTGGAAATAGAATAGAATGCCGGGCAATACATTCATTTTGATAGTGTGGATCCTACCCATCCAAGAGATGGGTTTGGAGGTGCAATTTTCTTAATCAGCCCAGAGTGTGCGTATAATGGAGTTATAGTTGGTGGGGCCCAGCTATGATTGGTCAACAGTCAGTTGGATTCCTAGGTATCAAAAGGACCGTCTCTGGACTTTTAGACCATAAAGAGACTGCAGCAGCACCACATCCTGGGCCTCCATATTTCCATGGCATGGTACAGGATTTCTCAAGGTTGACATTGTACCCGGATATAGCTCCAAAACACTGAAGGAGATTGATAGTGGGGGAAACACCCCGGGTTTGTCAGTGTAAGTAAGCAGCATCTGCATATGTAGATATCGTGTAATAGAACCTAGGTATAGGAATTACCCTGATATCCGGATGTACTCTAATGAGGTGACATAATGGTTCTTAAAATAATGTAAATAGCAAAGAGAAAAAGGGACACCCTTGTCGAGTTCCGCTGGACAACCGGAACTGGTAGGATCTGGCCCCCAGTATCAAGAGCTGCATCCTGGAATAATTGTATAGTGCATAGAGAGCCCCCATAAACCCTTTAGGTAACCCCAGCTACCCAGCAATTCAAAGAGGTAAGGCCAGAGCACTTGGTCGAACGCCTTCTCTGCATTTAAAGAAAAGACCAGAGAGGGCGTTCCACAACCCACCATTCACCAGAGTAATTCCACCGCTCGTCACATATTTTCAAAAAGTTGACTTTCTTTTATGAAGCCCATCTGGTCAGGGTGAATTAATGCCCCCATAATCTGGTTTAGATGTCCAGCTAAACTGGAGTCATAGAGTAGAAATATACACACACTGCACAGAGAATTGCTAGGACGCAACACATACGTTTAGCTAACAAATAAATTAAGGTATACAAAATAATAAGTAATTTCATATACAAAACAGAATGCTCCACAAGGATACCTAGTGTCATTATTTTTGTAATAGTTATTATTAAAAGGAGCCATGGAATGCAGAGTAATTTGTACTTTAAATATGTCACTATAGTAACATAAATGTCTAAAATACAATACAATTGTATAGTTGAAATAATATATTTAGCATGTAACTGTAAAAATAAAGTTAACATTGTATCTACACTCCAGGTTTGTATTCCGAAAGCTATGGTGTGTATTATAACAAAATAATGCACACAGAGACTATAATAGATCTAATATATAGTATTTAATACATATAATACTTTAAGGGCAATTGTCTGAATACTGCCCATTTCCACTGCATTTATGCTTCCCTATGGCATTGCCAAAAGCGAGCCTGATAATATAGCTTCCTTTTGTCCCGTGTAACTGGATCATCGACTGGAAAGGGTGGATCTGTCCCTAGACTAGTGGGAGAGGCAGACATTCTCCTTTGCAATTCAATACAAAGCCATTTTTGTGTTTGGACATCATTATTCATATCACATGTGTCATTAAAGCCCATGTATAAACATAAGAAAACTTGTTGAAGCCGTTAAATGAGATTGGTTTGACGAGGTATCATTTTATTGTGATGGTATAAGATAGCTTATAAAACTGATCGTTTAAGTTATGTTTCATTGAATTCCAATATCTATAAAACACAAAAATTGGGTTTACGTGCATTTGACACAATCTATTATGATACTTCAAATACTGATCTCTAGTTGTGCTTTATGCCACTAATACATTAGAGACAAACGCTCAGATATGGGTCATGGTATCTTTAAAATTACTAACAAAAATTACTAATGGTAGGCTTTCTTTTCTTCCTTTTTTTTTTAGTAAATTTTAATTTTAAAGTTTGATAGTGATCGAATACCATTTTACAAATACAGAGGAGAATTTAGATAGGATTCCCAGATGACCTTTGGCAGGTTACCATCTTATGGGAAGGTGAATGGGGCCAAGCTTAACTAACCATCTGCAAGTGCACAGACCCTTGTTTAAACCCATGACCCTAGGCTGGCACCTTAGTTTGCTTATGGTCGATCTGGTTATGCACAAATGGTATGATACCATTTGATGCCAATTTATGCAAATTATCTGACTACCCATGATTCACAGTTTTCACAGTTGGTGGCTAATGGGCGCAGATTACACCGAGATCAGTTTTCGGGAAGCAGAATTGAAAGATTGCTCTGCTATGTTCCTGGTGCATACCTTCATAGGAAGTGTATTTTTACTCTCATATTCTGTATTTAAAATGTTGTTATAGTGAAACAGGCTTCTATATGGTTTTCTGCCATAAGTGAAAAAGGAACAGAAATAAAACCCAGTTCCTCTATAATATTTGTGGTTCTATATGATGTAGCACATTGAAATGAATCCACTTATGGAAACTAAGTTTGTGAGACACTTCATAAGATGTGGAGGTGGCTTATAGGCATATGAAAAATCAGATGATTAAAGTTGCAGGGAAAAATTACTTTTTGAATTACATATGTATTTTGATAGGATGCTTGGTACACATTTAGTGCAGCGGAACCAGAAAATGGAGAAATTAGTTGAAATAATTAGCAACACACATTTTCAGAGATTGCATTTTACCATCTTCCTTTCTCATAAGTGAATTCCGCATTTTAAAACGTGCAATTTCCTTCTTGTTAAAAGCCGCATTCTCTGTCTTAAATAGTTGAATATATTTATGTCCCTTTGCTATCTCTCCTATCTGTAAATTATTCTTATCGTAGGATAAATTAACAAACATACTATAATGATAATATAAGGTCATTTAAAGTGTTTTATTTTCCAAGGAAAATTTCCTTCTCCACCACTTTGAGAAAAGCAAATTAAACAAGTGAAAAAAATCTCAGTACAATAAGAAACCAATAGTAACATTATGAATGAGACTTTCTTACCTTTGTTTTTGCAGAGCGTAGATATTACCAGTACTGCTGGTTATGACTGTCTCATTCAACACATGAATAATGGCAGAAAAAATTGCAAAGAATTTGAAGATTTTTTGAAAGAAAGGTACGTGAAATATATCTAGGATTTGATTTGTACGCCTTCTGATACAGGTCTGGGAGCTTAATGGGAAAGAAATATCTTGCTATCATACCTCGGTATATGATTGAATCAGATATAGGTGTAGTGTGAGCGCTCCTATAATAAAACTACTAAATAAACAATCCGTATAATCAATATAATAAAAGAATGTTTTCATAAATTAAATGCATGCACTCGAAATACTATCAGCTCTAAAAGGACTAAATGCTACTGTAGAGACAGAATATAGATCCACCCAGGATAGCCGTAAAAGTAAGAACTACAGCCAAAACATAACAAGGGAGAGACAGTAGCAAGAACAAAATAAAAATGAAAATAAATGTATCTAAACCAGAACGGAAAAGGATACAAACTATACAATAAAAAATATATATATTGTAATCCCAAGAAATATCCCTCACACAATCAGGGCCAAGATCCACTAAATGCACGGAATAGCCTTCCAGCTGAAGTGGTAGAGGTTAACACAGTAAAGGAGTTTAAGCATGCGTGGGATAGGCATAAGGCTATCCTAACTATAAGATAAGGTATTTAGAAAATTGGGCAGACTAGATGGGCCGAATGGTTCTTATCTGCCGCCACATTCTATGTTTCTATGTTTCTATGTTTCTATGTTTCTATGTAAATGGTGAGGGAGAGATCAATGGAACTAAAATGAAACATATATGAAAAAGAATAAACCATGCACAGTAATAAATACACTCTAATCGGACTAAGGAGACAACATCCTGCATATAAAGGAATACTATAAATAAGTTAGCAATGGAATAAAAGTACTTATCCGTGCTGGGGGCCCCTCCACACAATCATAAAATGCAGTAGTAGGAAATCCCAAAATCCAATATCCAGCGAGCTCGACTTCTTAGCTGGTAGAGACAGGCATCGCTGGTCCCACTGCACTGTATTAAGCTGCCCAAGTAAGCAAGAGGTCGTAGCCTGTCATACAGACAAAGTGGCAGAGCAGATGGAGCACAACCAGCTGGAATCTCGTGTAGAGCCGCGGCCGGTAACTTCATAAAAGGCAGCGGCTGCCTTTTAAGGAGCAGATCGCAAGGTTGGCTGCAGGTCAAATAAATAGACTGTGTTTCTACGCGTTTCGTCTCTGTGTGAGACTTTATCAAGACTTGGGAAATGATTGTCCTTCTTCTTACTCTTCCTACAGACCAAAATGTAGCTCCCAGTAAAACCATGATGGGATAGACTACAAAATCAGGTTAGCTGCTGACCCATAGTACCCAAGTGTCTCTATTTAGGAGGGACAGTCCCTATTTGTGGGCCCACTTCCTTGTTCCCTCTTTAATGGGAGCTCCATATTGCTGGTGTGTCTCTACAGCAATCATACATACAGTAATTTGTATTAAACTACATTTAATGTGTTTAAATATCAGTCTGTGTAAACAAAATATAATGTTTTTGTTCTACATCACATTTTAGTTCCATAAATTGTTATTAATAAGTCACTTAAATTTTTTTCAATATAAACCCTGGCCACTCCCACACCCATAAAATTAAAGTGTCCTTTTTACATTTGAAATGTTGAGAGGCATGCGTAGTTGGCAGCAGGGCCGCCATCAGGGGGTGACAACCATGATGGTTGTCACGGGCCTGGCGGCCCTGGGGGGCTCGGACTGCTCTGGCAGTCCTGGGCCCCACTTTCCCTCTCTGCACACATAGATAGCGAATATCACTATCTATGTGTGCAGCTGCGGGCCCCCGGCTCTCTGTTACCGCAGAGGGGGCCCAGGCAGCACACTGCGTCTCCTCTTCTCTGCTCTCTTCTAATAACTCTTGCGAGACCCGGTGGCAACGCTCCGCGGGTCTCGCGACAGTTATTGGAGGCAATGAGCTGAATGTGAAGAAGCTGTGTGCTGGGCCCCCCTCTGCGGTAACAGGGAGCCAGGGGGCCCCACCATGCCACTGGACCACCAAGGATGGAATCTCCCCCCTCCCTGGACACAGGTAAGAAGCAGGGAGGGGGGAGAAACATTTAATTAATTTAATGTACAATCAGAAAATTAATTTGAAAATGTCCCTTTCCCCACCCCTCCCCCTCCACAGAGATTGCACATTTACACACACACACACACACTGCATACACTAGTACAACACACACACTGCATACACTACACTGACACACACACTCTGCATACACTACACTGACACACACTGCATACACTACACTGACACACACACTGCATCCACTACACTAACACTCACACTGCATCCACTACACTAACACCCACACTGCATCCACTACACTGACACACACACTGCATCCACTACACTGACACACACACTGCATACACTACAGTGACACACACACTGCATCCACTACACTGACACACACACTGCATCCACTACACTGACACACATGCTGCATCCACTACACCGACACACACTGCATCCACTACACTGACACACACACTGCATCCACTACACTGACACACACACACTGCATCCACTACACTGACACACACACTGCATACACTACACTGACACACACACTGCATACACTACACTGACATACACTGCATACACTACACTGACACACCCACACTGCATTCACTGTTCTGACACACACGCTGCATACACTACACTGACACACACACTGCATACACTGCACTGACACACACTGCATACACTACACTGACACACACGCTGCATCCACTACACTGACACACACACACTGCATACACTACACTGACACACACACTGCATACACTACACTGACACACACACTGCATTCACTGCACTGATACACACTCTGCATGCACTACACTGACACACACACTGCATACACTAGTACAACACACACTGCATACACTACACTGACACACACACACTACATACACTACACTGACACACACTCTGCATACACTAGTACAACACACACGCACTACACTGACACACACACACTGCATACACTACACTGACACACACGGCATAGACTAGTACAACACACACTGCATACACTACACTGACACACACACACACACTGCATACACTAGTACAACACACACACTGCATACACTACACTGACACACACACTCTGCATACACTACACTGACACACACTGCATACACTACACTGACACACACACTACATTCATTACACTGACACACACACTGCATACACTACACTGACACACACACTGCATACACTGGTACAACACACACACACTGCATACACTAATTCAATACACTCTGCATACACTACCCTGACACGCACTCTGCATACACTACCCTGACACACACTCTGCATACACTAGTACAACACACACTCTGCATTCACTACACACTAACACACTCTCTGCATTCACTACACTAACACACACACACTCTGCATTAACTACACATTGACACACACTCTGCATTCACTGCACTAACACACCCACTACATTCATTACACTGACACACACACTACATTCATTACACTGACACTCACACTCACACTACATTCATTACACTGACACACACTCTGCATTCACTACACACTAACACACACTGCATTCACTACACTAACACACACTGCATTCATTACACACTAATACACACTGCATTTACTATACTGACACACACTCTGCATTAACTATACACACAGCATCCACTACACAAACATCCTGTATTCACAGTACACACACTACATCCACCACACATTGAAACATTCTGCATTCACTATACGCAGACACTGCGTCTAATACACACCCTACATCCACTACAGACACTGCATCCACTAAACACATTGCATCTAGTACACACAAACACTACATCCACTACTCAAACACACACTGCGTTCACTATACACACTGCATCCGCTTCACAAACACACACTCTGCATTCACTGCACAAACAGTATCTAAAACACACAAACACTACATCCATTACACACATTCTAATTCACTTCCACTATACACACCACATTCAGACCCGCATCATTGTCAGCGGACTAGGTAGGGCGTGGGCGGGCCCGGGGGGCCCAGACCTTGTGCTTTGTCAGGGGCCCCAAAATTTCTGATGGCGGCCCTGGTTGGCAATACCAAATGTGAGACGGGGAAGCATTAATAGGCATCCTTCTGCCTCCAGAGACTAATAAAGTTTCAGACCACAACTTCTAGAACTGTCACTATTCTAAGTGACTTAAATATGAAACCGCAAATGGAGAGATGATCGGATAGTCATACAAACTTTATGAAGCGTATATTGGCTTCCAGAAATCAAGCATACAGTGATGTGTTTAGGTATCTTACTGAATAAGGCCTACTGATAACATAATGATGATGCCACACAGACAATACTGCCAATATAAGTCTGCAAAAAGCCCATGAAAGCCTACAAAGAAAGCTGATATAACGTTTATGTAATGGTTTTAGTGCAGTTATTGCAATACAAATATGTGTTTTATAAAGGCGTGTCCCTTGAAGTAGTGTGTGGTGACATCACATACAGTGAAATTCTGATACTGGCACGTCTTTATTGACCTGGTGATGGGGATGAGCCCCCTTTTTCCACTCATATATTGATTGCAAACCCCCCACGAGAGTCAAGAGAGACCATGTTTTAAAGGGCAGGGTCTGCAAAAGTACAAAGGCATAAATAATTGACAGAGGTGCAAAGGATAGTGGTTGTCCATAGATGCCAGAATAAATAGGGATAAATTGGGATTTTTTCATAAAATGTTGTAATTGATGATGACATCTTTCGGACCATGCTAGGGAATGAGGAAGATATCAGTGTTTCTAGAGAAGGTATACACAAACGTTTTTTAATCATGACCTACAGCAGGGGTAGGCAGTCTTTTAGTTGTACTGTGCCAAAACAAGATCTTGAATTCCCAGGTCCTATTTTTTTTAAACTGAAGTGTGTATGTTGCTGTATTGTGCTTGTGTTATTTATGGGTGCTGCAATTGTTTTGTAGCATTGTATTTGTTATCTCGTATATGTTTTCTCGTAAATGTTATGCTGTTATCTCGTATATGTTCATGAGTAGTTTGTGGTATTGTGTCTGATACTTATGAATGAGGGCTGTGTATTGTGGCCGCATGTGGAATTGTGTGTGTGGATGATATGTCACATAGTGTGTTTTTTGTGTGTTTGTGTGGGGCTGCTTTTGGTATTGCATGTGGGGTTTTGTGCATGTATGTGGATTGTCAGTGGTGTTGTGTTTGTGGGAACTGTGCATGTTTGTGTGTGGGCTGTTGGCATTATTTGTATGAGGGGGAGGCTTATTCTACTGCTTCATGAATATCAGTGTGGGTTGCTTCCCATGGGTCCAGTGGGTACTGGACATAAATTGAGTATTGTCCATCACCACCTGTTAACACCGTTCGGTTTACACTAGCAGATATCTGAAGACTCACTGGGACTCCTGAGAGGCCAGAGCCTGTTTAGCTTGGGCAGCCTTGAGTGCTGTGCATGTCACATGTGTCATAGGTTCCGGACCCCTGACTAACAGCAAAGTTAAGAGCTTGGCAAATCTTAGTATTATAAATTACATAATTTAAACAATACCTCAGATGAAGGGACACATACGAATCTACAGCCCAACCAGGAAGATATGAGGCAATCCTGCAATATATGAGTCAGGAAACCAGTTCTGCCGGGACTTTTTCACTTTGACTCTACCTCTTATCTATTTACCCTAGTTTTAATTTGCATTTCACGTCACGTAATACATCCTATTTAAGACACACTCGGTATGTACGTGCTGTGCAGGATCTCCTTGTAAACCACTTCTGTCTTCAGGAAGGCATCATTGTAATAGAGGAAGCTAGGAATATGTATTTGTTTACCTTTAAAGGGGAACTAAGAGTTTATTAAGAGATTTCATACCCTGAATGTAGTAATTGGAAATATCCACCAATGTTTGTCATATTTTCTTTAAAGAGAGAAAATCCTATACTAGTTCTTGTATGTATTTTGCAAGTTAATCTGGGAATTTTTTTTGTTTTTCTTAAAGGGACTCTCCAGTGCCAGGAAAACAAACCGTTTTCCTGGCACTGCAGGTCCCCTCTCCTTCCCACCCCCCCCCCATCCCAAGTTGCTGAAGCGTTTAAAGCCCCTTAAGTGACTTACCTGTAACCAGCGCCGATGTACCTCGACGCTGGTTCAGGGTCCGCCCACGCTTATCCCCCGCCGACGTCATCCGGCGGGATAGACCTATTGCGTATGCGCGGCCGTCAGCGGGGGAGACCTAATGCGCATGTGCGGCAATGCCGCGCACTGCATTAGACCTCCCCATAGGAAAGCATTGAAAATGTTTTCAATGCTTTCCTATGGGGATTTCAGCGACACTGGAGGTCCTCACATAGCGTGAGGACGTCCAGCGACGCTATAGCACACAAAATGTGTGCTATAAACCCGGAAGTGCCCTCTAGTGGCTGTCTAGTAGACAGCCACTAGAGGTGGAGTTAACCATGCAAGGTAAATATTGCAGTTTATGAAAACTGCAATAATTACAGTTGCAGGGTTAAGGGAGTTGGCACCCAGACCACTCCAATGGGCAGAAGTGGTCTGGGTGCCTGGAGTGTCCCTTTAAATCTCTCTTTAGTGCACTCATGTATATATTTCGGCATGAAAGTATAAGTATGGGAACATCTGACAACTATGTCTTATGATAATTATGAACTCATGATGACAGGACAAATTGCTCAACCAAAAAAAGAAATAGACAAGTTACTACTATTGACAATTGTTCCTCTTTTTAAGGGTTTCCTCGAAACACTTTCAGGGTTATTCACTAAAGGGAGAATTGAAGTTGAATTCCAAGTAAATTTAAGGCTGTAGTAGCCAAATGTGATCAATTCTCTAAGTAAGCTATTCTTCCAGGTTGGCTACTCTGGCTTTGAATTGAAAATTAACTTTGTATTCACCTTAAACTCTCAGTTTAGTAAATAAACCTGTTTATCTTTCAAACATCTTCACTCTGTTTTCACTCAGACCTGCTGGTCTGTAGTTTTCTATGCTCATTGTTTTATTTGTCATAACATTAGGTTTCCCTATCAATGTTCTGTACAGCTAGAAACTAAACTCAAAAACGAATGCTTTGTTGTGAGAATCCTGATAATCTATATTAGGGTTATATCATCCCATTTCTAATTACTCTATGCAAATGATATTGTCTTTTTATGCCTTTATTCATTGGGGGTATATCTACTAAACAGTGATTTATACTTTTTTTTACCCGTTTGGGCAGCAGAGTGTCATTTTAAGAGCAACACGCTAAATGTATTTGACACCCCACTCTTAACCTTAGCTTTAATTTAAATCAGGTAATTCTTACAGAACATTGATGATGTCATGTTTTAAGTTTTGCACCAATTATGCACGATGTCTTAATGCCAAACTGTTAGTGCCTGATTGTCCTTTGTGGAAATGTCCTAAATCTAGTGGACGCTAGTGTTCAGGGAGGTTTTAGCACAGGCGAGGCGATGTTACCTACTTTGTGGAAATCGGTCTCTGTGGATAAAACATTCAAGTCTCTAATAAGGTTTCAGCAGGACTGGCTGGGAGGGCTGTCAAGGAGGACAGTGGTACATCCATGTCCACCTCCCAACCTCCTTCCCCCCACCGTGCCACTGTTTGTGGGCTGCTACTATACCGCACAAAACTTAATATATTATGCAATTGCTTTATTTTATTATTATTTTAGCCGAGTTACTGCAGTATTAGTTTAAAACATTTCATATAACTTAAGAAAGGAGCTGGAGATTGGCGAGAGATTGTACTGGTTGCATATAATGTTCAAGTTGGGCTATTTGTGTTAGTTGCCCCAAGGGCAATTAAAGCCAGCTATCTGCTGCAGCAGAAAAAGCCTGTGAAGGTCTACTTCCACCCAAAGTCCTTCCTGTTCCACGTTTTTCAAATGAGTCCTAGGAGATTCAGAATTACCGGTACCAGGCCAGGTCTTCACTGGTGATAGAAATGAATTACCCAGGTTCCTCGTAAGTTGGAAAACCTGGTTGTTCAAACAAAATAAAGCCGTCACATTAATGGGTTAGGATAAATAACAATTACAATTATTTATATAGCACCAGCGCTGTCCAATAGGAAACAAGAAAGACATTTAATAGTAACAAAACATGTCCGAAATACAGGAACAGTAGGTGAAGGGCTCACAATTTAAACAAAGGTGATCACATTTTCCTCATAAGAAGTGAACTGTGATGTGTGCCTTGTTAGGAAGTGGAGTATGACTCCTGATACATGGCAGAATAATGTCCATCCCAAGGAATATGGTACACAGCGTATATTTCATTTCATCTTATTTCCTCTATTTATACTCTCATTTTTGCCTAATTCCCTGTGCTCAGAACTTAGTTTGCAGGGATGACACACAAAGAAATTTCACACAAACGTAGGCTGTTTTTTTTGTTTTGTTTTTATAGTAATGACTTTACTGAAAGAGAAGTTGTTATCTGTGAGATTTTTTCAAAATCCAATAATCTGCTTCAAATTAGTGATGGCTTGTGCTATTTTTTGCAAATGTTTCTCTATTTTGTAATTCTTTATTTTTAGTACAAGTCATGACAATTTTGACAATTTTGTTGGCAGACAATTGTCTTAGCGCCACGAGGTGTGAGATTAATGAACATTGCACATTTTCTTTTGGTAGCGGTCTAGACAATAGTTACTAGCTGTCATGTTTATAAAACCAATTATTTTTAGGCAAATGCAGCACTCTTGATTTGAATGTGTCTAAGGGCACTTCTGTATGCTGGAGGGATTGTTAACCCGCTTGGGTCATCGCAAAATACTAACGACTGTAGTGACTAGTCCTGTTAGTACACCTTTTACTTTTAAACAAGCCTATTGTGTATAATTTAATTACAATGATGGATACCTGTATGTAGGAGAGATTGCTCCTTTGTTTGGGCCTTTGTGAGGCAAGAGATGTTGTGCCGAATAGGTATAGAAAAAGAAACACGGTTCTACTAAACCTGTATAAGACGTGTAGTATAGGCATATCAAAGAACTTATCTGTCTACAGATAGGGTTTTCCGCTCGTTAGGGTCAACATGGATCAATACATGCTGTGTTGTCGAGACTTGATAATGTCTTATAACTACTAGACAAGTACTAACATATGGTATAAGCTTTGCGGGAAACACATCAGTGCCTAATAGGGTTTATTGATTTGTTTGGGGTGTTTTTGAACAATGGTGATGAGGCCTATATAGGTTCCCTATCCCTAAGAGTGCTAAGCGTAGAGGCTATTTCGGATTAGATACATGGTGGTTAGACTAGTGTGCTAGGAGCTGAAGTGAGGTCTTTCCTTTTTTTTTTTTTTTTTTTTTAGCAAGTATTTTTATTTATGATCTTCATGTTGCTTCCTCTGTATCTGTAGAATAAACAAAATAATACCATAATGCATGACTAATGAAAAATACTCACAAAGATAGAGAAACTCCAACAGCTGCAGTAGACTTCTCCATTTAGTTAATAGAGTGCGATGTGCAACTAAAATTGATTCAGAATTTTTATCTGAAACAAATCCTCATGATCTCTGTTTCTTATCTTACTGTATTTGCTGGTGTTTAGACAGGTGTTGAAATGTACTTTTATTTACTGTATCAGTAGAAGTGGGGATCTCTGCTGTACGGCCACTTTTTTTTAGATGGGTCCCCAGCCAGAGCGGGGCCATAGAAGACTGCTTAGATGGACGAACAACGGGACCAACTATGAATATTCATCTTAATAAGAAACATTGTGGTTGGGTTCACAAGCAGACCAGAAAATGTAAAATTTTAAAAAGAAGTAAAAGAAAAAAATATATAATTTTATGAAGGTGCAATTGAGGTGTTAAGAGACCATATTCCTTCTGCTGAAAAGAAACCGTAAATATAGCCTTTCCTCTTGTAGTTCTATTGATATGGTGATCACTTTAAAGATGTCATTTTTTTTAAAGAAATGAAGAAAACAGTTTGCAAAGTTAAATGCTCTTGCTGCATTGATGACTCAGCGAGGCCGGGTGCTATGAATGAAGTCAGTCTGACTCCTTCTCTACAGTAGATCAAGTCAACAGTAAATGGAGTACAGAGAGAGGAGAGCTACTGGGAGATGCAGAGCTCAATGCCTGGGTGAAACTGTACAAGCATTTCAGATATTCCTAAAATAAATATTAGATATACCCACGATATCTCACATCTTTTCTTAAACCAGGTATCAACAATCAAGGATTTTTAAATTTTGTCAAGAACGGACACCCTAACTCGCAAACAATGAGTCACGTAAAACCCTATACAAAGAAAAGACCTATTATCGAACCTTAGAGTGTCCGGGCTTAATGTGTATGGAAGGTATACGATATAGAGAAGTCAAATACAGGCCTAGGTCAGGATTAGAGAGAGACAGATAAATGAGAGAAACAGACCCTTGGGTCAAGGATCCCAGAATACAGAATAAACATTAAACCATGTCAGATACCAGAAATACCAAGAAATAAGGAAAGCACTCTCGGACTACTAAGAACCATGGCAGGGGAATAAAGAGAGGTAACAAGGGATTAATATAGACCACTGTGACCTCTGATTGGTTTGTGTCACATGTGACACCAAAATCAACTTCACCCGCATTGTGTGGGCATAGTAGACTGGCAGGGCGTCACACAAGACGCAGCGCACAGTTTGAATGAAGGGAAACCGAGGCGGAGCATTGGAAAGACTTCCAACAAATTATCAATTCGTTCTATGACCCTGTTGTAGGAACGGGACCCGGCCGGTAAGCGAGGAGTGTCTGTAGTTCAAAAAAGGTTGTGAAGTGAGGGGCGGAGCCTGACCGCGGAGCCACGAGGACGTTCATCTCGGCGGCTCCTGCTGAGCTGGGCACTCAAGGCTGAATTACGCTGCCACACCAGCGCCTAATCAAGGCTAAAGGGCCGCCACATGAGAGAAGGCACCGAGACAAACTGACCGACACCTCACAAGCGACAAACGGAGCCCAAATCACGATGCGTCCTACCAGCATGGCGGACAACAGGGAGACGGCCGCTCCCTGGAGCCAACACCAAGCCGGGCGCTCAGAGGTGAGCTCTAGTTCCTACCCCCCGGACCAGTGGGGGTCATCCTGGTCCATCCCTACATACCCTTGCAGCGAAGCAACAAGCCAGCACAGGCTCCAAGGGGTCCCGAGCCCAAAGTCCCTGCAGCCTCCAAAATGGCCGACGCCTGCAGCACCGCTGACCCTTTCAACACATGCCGGGAAACCGAAATGCGACTCAATAAAATATTCACTGCATTTTGGGAGAAGCTTGAAGCTAGTGGGACACTCTCAGCCGCTGACAAGAGCACCCCACGGAAGTCCGGGCGGAGCATCGAAGCAACCCCCCAGCAGCACATAACCCCAAGGGGCAAGCATGTCTGGGCCAGAACCAGAAGAAGACCAAGAAAGCCCACCAAGCGACCGAAACTCACCCCCAGGCCACACACAGGCACCGCCCGTAAGGGATACCACAGGCAGGCAGGGCCGGCGGGCAACACAAGCAGTAAAGCGTAGCCCACCACAGCAACTGC
The DNA here is from genome assembly GCF_036172605.1 of Pelobates fuscus. NCBI lineage: Eukaryota > Metazoa > Chordata > Amphibia > Anura > Pelobatidae > Pelobates > Pelobates fuscus. The sequence continues at coordinate 54,063,285 of NC_086321.1, read as the reverse complement.
CAGGCCGGGCCCCCGCAGCAACCACAAGGGTCCGCACGAGCCTACCGCACTTACCTGCTGGGACCCAGCGGCGAACCCCAAGACCCGTAAACGCACAGACCAAACGGTGCACCAAGGGGCGAAAGCATTCTACCACCCACCGCACGAGCAGGCCTACCTCTACTAGACAAGGGAAGCGGGTTGGGAGAACATCTGACCAGCCCCAGCAACGCCTCAGCCAGCCGCACCGGCCTAAGCAAGGCTTGACGGGCCGCACCATGGCAGCCACAGGACAGTCTCTATGGGCCTTATTAGAACCACGTTCACACGGCATATGGTCCCACAACACCCCAAATCGTACACTGCCAACCAGGAGCAGACTTTATACACAAGGCAGATGGAAGCCCAGCCAGGGAATCGGCTAACTATTTAACAGTGGGTGCTGGCTGCCAGCCAAGATCAGCCTCTGGACAGGGACTCTTTCCTAAGCTGCTGATAACCCAACGGCACAAGAACAACAACATTTCAAAAAGGTTAACGCTGTTATTACACTGCTATAATGTTAGCCTGGCTACATCCCTTCAATTTATCTTATAGATTAAGCTCAGATAGGTGACCCTAGCTTGTCCCCTAGCGCTTGATTGCTACAACCCTGTCTAGACACACACACACAGCACTTCCCGCTCAGGGAAAGCGTAAGCCTAAAAATCATTAACATATTATGTTTGACACTGCTCTTTCATTGCTTTTTGTCTCCTGGTCTTAAGTCCTAGCGCCCTACTGAGAGATACTTACACTCTTTGAGCCTAAGCTCAAGCCACTTAACCGTTACACAATCTACATGCCAGACATGTACCGCTGTAACTCATAGCACCGCAGTTACTCTTCACTAAAGTCCAGCCTGCTGCTGCCCATTTAGGTTCAGTCTAACACAGGGCACACACTCACGCCTTACTAATATGTATCACGAATGCTGAGAATTTTTTTTACTTGTGGTGTATTTCAATCTATTTCTTATTTCTTTTGCTATAATTTACTTTCAGTCTAGACAGTACATCCTATGGTAAATATGCAATATATGCGCAATCTAGACATATATTTCCAGCTCATAAGATAATCCTCTACTGTTTAAAAAAAAAAAAAGAAAATGTGCACTGTACATAAAGCCACACTGTTGTTCACTATTGTTTATTGATAAGATTGCACCAGCTATTGTGGGTTGTGAAGTCATGTTGAATAAAAGTGGAACAATGACAAAATCAGCACCCAATACAGAGGCACTCAGGATAATTATTTTCTTGCATTTGGGTTCATTTCCGATTCTTGTTATTCTGATAGCTGTTGAAGAAGAGCTTGAGTTTGTGAATAACTGGTAGATTTTTTTAGTTTTATTAATGTTTCACAGTGTACTCATCCATGTAAACACTTTGGATGTTTTCTCAGGTCGCCATCAAATGCATATAAGACTAACTTACATTTTGAATTGGGCTGTCTGCTGTAGCTAGGAGCCGGAATATGACGTCATATTCCGGCTCCGGCATCAGCAAACGGCGCGCGGCGAGAGGAAGCAGACAGCACACAGCTCCCTCGCCGCAGCTGAGATGGAGACCGGCGGGGGGGGTCCATTACCTCTTGCCCTCCCCCCCATGACAGGGGGAATGAGGAGGGCATTTGGGGGTGGCAGAGTGCCTGCAGGAACGCGTGGGAACATTGTTCCCACGCGTTCCTGCAGGACTCACAGGCGTGCCGCGGGGATTAGGGTGTGCCTCGGCACACCCCGTGCGCACGCCTATGATCAGGAACACAAACATGTAAAAAAGCACCACCTTGCCTCCCTACATATAGTAAAAATCTTACTTGTATTCAAGTCTACAGTTCCTGCCTCTGCCCTAGAACTGTCTGCTGTCTGCTGACATCATCAGAAGTGGTGGTCTGAGCCAATCACAATGCTTCCTGATAGGACTGGCTGAGATGGTCAAGGAGGCAGATCAGGGGCAGAGCCAGCACAAGTGAAACACAACCTTAGCCAACCAGCATCTCCTCATAGAGATGAATAGAATCAATGCATCTCTATGAGGAAAGTTCAGTGTCTGCATGCAGAGGGTGGATACACTGAATGGCAGTGCTGCACACTAGGCAGGACTGTCCCAGGAAGCAGCTCTAGTAGCCATCCGAGGAGTGACCAGTGGAGTTAACACTAGGCTGTAATCTGCATGGGCAAAAAAAATTGGTTTGGTTCGGCACTTCTGAAATTTGGCACTTTGGTTCGGTAATCTGAAATTCGGGACTTCGGAAATTCGGCATTTTGGCAGTTCCCTACCCTACTAGGGTTAGGGGTTGGGTTAGGAGTAGGGTTAGGGGTAGAGTTAGGAGTAGGGTTAGGGAAGGGTTAGGTTAGGGGTAGGGTTAGGAGTAGGGTTAGGGCTAGGGTAAGATTCCAGTCATCATTCACTTCATTTTCCCTCCCTCTCCTGTTTGGCACTTCCGAAATTCGGCACTTCGGCAATTCGGTTGGGCACTTCTGAAATTTGGCAATTTAGCATTTCGCCAATTAGGACATTCGGAAGCATCCGAATGTCCGAATAGCTGAAATTTGTCCAAATTTAAATTCGCACTGAAATGAATTGCATATATCTACTGTTATGTAAACACTGCATTTTCTCTGAAAAGTGTTTACTGCACAAAGCCTGAAGGGAATGATTCTACTCATCAGGACAAATGCAAAAAGCGGTAGTTTTTTCTGGTGACTATAGAGTCCCTTTGTGTTCCGTTTTAGACCTCTCTACACAATCTGTTTAGCAGTTTCTTAAGTTGCGTTTCCCCATTCTGTTCTATAAATTAATCAAAGTTTTTACATTTAAAATTTTTTATATTTTTTTCTCTTTTGCAAATCCAACTAAATGCTTCAATTTCCATGAAATCTTCTGATCTGTGTTAAAGTTTGTATTGTTTTTTTTTATTCTATCTTCCATTTTCAGTTTTGTTTTTTGTCCAACAAAGGTGTTTTTTTTTTTTTTAAAAAACAGCCCCTTTCCCCTTCCTTTGGTTTCCAAATGAGATGCAAAAGTTGCTCTCATCAGAAAAGAGGACTTTGGACCACTGAGCAACAGACCAGGTCTGTTTTTCTTTAGCCCAGGTAAGACGCTTCTGACGTTATTTGTTGTTCAGGAGCGGCTTGACAAGAGGAATACGACATCTAAAGCCCATGTCCAGGATCCGTCTGTGTGTGGTGGCTCTTGATGCACTGACTCCAGCCTCAGTCCACTCCTTGTGAAAGTCCCCAACACATTTGAATGGCCTTTTCCTGACAATCCTCTCCAGGCTGCGGTCATCCCTGCTGCTTGTGCACCTTTTTCTTCCACACTTTTCCCTTCCACATAACTTTCTATTAATGTGCTTTGATACAGCACTTTGGGAACATCTAACTTCATACGCAATAACCTTTTGAGGCTTTCCCTCCTTATGGAGAGTGTCAATGATGGTTTGCTACACAACTGTCAGGTCAGCAGTCTTCCCCGTGATTGTGATTCCTACTGAACCAGACTGAGAGATCATTTAAAGGCTCAGGAACTCTTTGCAGGTGTTATGGCTTACTTAGCTAATTAGAGTGGGCCTAGAAGATTGCACCTTTTCACAATATTCTAATTTACTGAGATTGTGCATTTGGGGTTTTTATGAGCTGTAACCATAATCATCGCACTTATGACAAATCCCGTCTTGAACTATCTTGTTTTGCATGTAATGCGTCTATCTCATATATTAGTTTCACCTTTTACGTTGCATTACTGAAATATGTGCATATGGAAAGCCTACCAGTAAGGTTAAATGATACCTAGGGCTTGTCTTAGGAAATATTTATTGTTGTGGGACTAGTCGTGTTAATTTACAGAGTAATTGCACTCAAGGTGCTATGGACTGAAACACTTACTAATCTCAGCCAAGTCGATGGGATTTTTAAATCAACTAAAATTGCTGTAGATGTTCATTACCAAACTCGAACCAGCTATCTTTACTAGCATAACCATGACATGTTGGCTTAATATAACACATACTCTTAGATACGTCTGTGGCTTGAGTTGTGCTGGAAGTCATAGTACCACACTAAATGCTGCTCTCAAGCAAAGCAAATGTCCGTTAAAATGTGGTCACCCATGGTTTCCTGGTTTCTGGTTTAAATTATCATTTTGGAGAACAATCATATATTGAAATTTAGTTAAATGCATTCACACATTGACTGTTAGAAACAGTGTCATTTCCTTTTGTCATAAATCTGTCCTTTAAAATAAGGTGCCAAATTTGATATAGATTGCAGCTGTATATGTATTTGATAAATGCTTTCACTCCACTGAAATGTATACACGCAACGCCAACAAGAATAAAAGCGGGCACAAAGAAGAACTTCACATAGGGCCATGAATGTAATTCACAAAATAAAAAGGGGGTTTTTATGCCCTGGGCTTCAGTGGCCCAAGATATGTAGCTCTTTAACTGATCCAGTGTTAGAACACTACAACCTGGTTAGAGAAGCAAAAGTCACCCTGATAAGCTGAGTTGAGGAGCATTTTTAACGGAGCAAGATGGTAAATTGCTCCGTTAAAAAACTAAATCACTGACTCTCCAGATCTTGGCACTTTCCCCTCTGGTTGTTACTAACCAAGAAGGCGTGTGCGGAGAAGAGCCTGTCTCCTATATCTAGCTCTGATAAGAGCGACACCACCTCCATCTCCCTAGGAGAGGATGCTGGACAAACTGAATTCTTCTCTGAAAGGAGACTATAATAAATTGGCTACGGACATTAAAATGGTCATACAGGACCATTATGTAAGCCAATCTGCCCGAGTTTGTCCATCAGCTTCTGCAAGTTCACCTGTCTGATAATACAGATCACAAGCTGCTGCTGGACAGAGTGCACTGCATACCTAAGCTTCGGCATTTGCCAACTTCTGTCCCTTGAGACACAGTCATAGTCGGCAGAATCTACTACTACCACATCAAAGATTAGCTGATGCATGCTGCATGCCCTTCTACAAGCCTCATGGGACCCTTTGCTGGCATACAGGTCTCTATGGATCTGTGTCTAGTGACCCTGGCTTCCACGCTATCCTCTTTACCCAACTCACATACCAGAGGGATTTACCCTTCTTACTTATGTTACAGAATCTCTGTAGCAGTGCACATGTATATAGTTCTTTTGGTTGCATTCTTTTTATGAGTAAGTCTCGTTTGTTTTATTTTTCATGTATGCAAGTTGGGCAATCTTGGTCAGTAATACCATGAACCACTACTTTCCCCACGTTTAGTACTACTGTGATAACTGCTGTACTGTATCCACCTTGTACTAGTCAGAGAGGGATGGAGGTTGTTTTGCAATGGTGTTTGTTTTGAACGTATCATCGTGACACTTATTATTTTCTCGTTGAATACATAGGGGTTGAACTCGACAGCCCCAAACGTTGTTTACCATTACAAGCCACAAAACAAGCTAAGGCTCTTGTTGCATTTTTCCATGAGACTTATTTTAAATGGGGACATCGCCTCAAATTTGACCTATTATCCCCTCGCTCGCCTTCCACTCTGCTATTCCTCTAAAAAAAGAGAGAAGCCTCCACCTTGATTGGCAAAGACAGAAAAAAAAGAAACCACACTAGCGCCAATAGATGCCAAATAGTGCTACATACAGTTTATTTGAAGGATCAAAAAGAAAGAAAAAATTCTGGTTTCCCTTTTGTCAATGCCAAATCTGTGACATCGACAAAGGGGAAATGCGAAATCCTTCTATCTTTTTGGTTCTTCAAATGAACTGTATGTAGCACCTCGCTGAGCACATCTGGCATCTAGTTGCACTTCCTTGGTTTCTGTATTTCCAGTACTTGGATTTAAGCAACAGGGGGCAAGGTTAGCAGCACAGAGTTAGGATTAATTCTGATTTTTGTTAACTGTAGTAACCTCTCCTCTGTCTCTATCTGGCCACTTGATTTGCAAAGATGTCTCTCTTTTAAATTAGTTAAAAAGCAGCTGACTGTGAAGGTAGATATATAATCATACAATGCAACCTTAATAACAAGCCTTATACTTGAGAAATCTTTGCACACAAATCAAATTTCCTTCTTGAAGGTACACTCCCTTACATTTGGAGAGGTCATTATAGCAGGTGACACTAACTTTATTTTAGATTGCAAACTTGACACTTCGTCCTCACCCACAGTCACGGCCACCATCTCAGCACACAGACAATTACTCACAAAATCTCAGCTGTTCTTTCAACCAATGACTGTGTAGATGTTTGGAGAGCACTACACAACACTGAAGTAGAATATTTTCACTACTTGACTTTTAATACATACTCCACAATTGACAGATTTTCAATGAATACCTCTTCCTTACTACTACTACTACTACTACTGAGTCAATACATGGTGGCATGATTACCTGGCCATTCCCCCGATTATTCTAGCCTTTAAGTGGTTTATATAGTCTCAGGAATGCAAAGGCGTCCTCTGGTCCCTATCTCTCTCATGTCTGCCCCTTCAGCACATAAGGGGGCCACCCCTTCAGCACATAAAGGATTAAAAAAACCTTTATTTACTCACCCGATTCCAGTGCCAATGTCCCTCCGTGCTGACATAATCCGACAGGGATATCTAATGTGCATGCACAGCAAGCTTATTAGTCCCTCCCCAAAGGAAAGCATTGCCTCAGTGCTTATAGGGGACTCAGAGTCCGTTAGAATCCTAGAAGTGCCTTTTGTGACTGTCTGATAGACAGACACTGGGGGCAGTGTTATTCCTGCAAAGTAATCATTGCAGTTTCTCAAAAACTACTTTGCAGGACTAAGGGTGACAGGGACACTGCACCCAGACCACTTCAATGAGGTGTCCCTTTAAGGAACAGTTCCCATCTAAGAGAGTACGGACATGGCATATGAATAGGACTTAACTTATGGACCTACAGGTCATTTTCAATGTGCAAGGGGAATTTGAAACATATTTTGTCACTAATGATAACCCTAACCAAGCCATCAACTCATTATGGTTGTCCCACAAAGCCTTTCTAAGAGGAATGTTAATCAGACACGATAGTTTCAAACAAGCAACTTGAGTACTTAAATATGTAACTTTGATGTGGCAATTAATGAACCTTAATAAGAAGCGCCCCTCTCAACAGCTTCTAAATCATTTCTTCTTACAAATGATTTGCTCAAGGAAAGAGAGCTGGGGCACTGTTAGCAGCCCAATTTGAACAAAAACATGTGGCCACAAAGAAAGCATGTATTAACTATGCCAGGGGTACGTAAATTTCCAATCTAATTTTAATAGTGGAAGAACACCTGTTATGGCAAATTATATAATCTCAAAAATGATCCCACCATGTTTGTGCCATCACAGCTACAAATTCAGTTTTTAGACTCTGTCTCCTTGACAGTTATTTCAGCTGCAAAACATAGTAGTTTGGGTGGCCCCTTTATGGCCGTTTATTTCTTTTGCTATCCTTCTGGGAACCTAGGAAAAAAACAGTCTTCCGATTTCTTTTTTGTGTGATTTCCTACCAAGGAAGTTCCCAGCTTCCCAGCCTATCTCATGACATATAACTGGAAAGCCCAGGATGTCCTCTTTACAATACAGCAGGGATTGATAGAGTAGCTCAAAAGAATAAAAGGAGATAGATGTGAACAGAATGTCCAGTACAGAGGACCAGGGATGTGTCTACAGCGAGGCAAACAAGGCATTTGCCTAGGGCGGTAATTTCCAGGGGGGCGCAAAAAATGCTGCTCCCAGATGCCAAGGCAAATACCTTGTTTGCCTCATTTTATGGGAGCCCAAAAGCTGGCCTATTTTCAATGCTTTCCTATGGGGAAAAATCTGATGCTGGAGGTCCTCATGCAGAGTGTGAGGACGTTCAGCGTCATATAACAGACCAAAGGTCCATTTTTATTTCAGAAGTCACTAGAAGAGGAGATAACCCTCAGAGGTAATTATTGTAGTTTCTCAGGGTTAATGGACATGGGACATTGCACCCAGACCACTTCAATGAGCTGAAGTGGGCTGGGTGCCTATAGTGTCCCTTTAACCTTCACAGTATTTTTACCCACAAAGTTTTAGTCTTTGTCCGTGATGCTCACTATAAATACGTTTGCATGTCAGATGGTGGTTGCCACAAGTATAGTTAATGAATTGATAACAAAACAAAATATATTATTTTTTAGTAGACTCATGCAGTATGCATATATAACCTGTAACATTTACACTCTGTGTTCCAGAATGAGGCGCAATGATTTATTTATTTATTTATTTATCTATTTTGTTATTTTTTTAATTCTTTATTTTGTTCGTGCAGATATGAAACATGCAATTTGCGCTGCCACAATAGCTAGTGCAGATCGATTTGCGTTCACATATGTTTACATGGCATCAGAGACATTGCACTTTTTTTTTTGAGAGAGAAAAACAAACAGGATTACATTGTGTACTTCATAACCACCTAGAGAAGACAGTCTCTTTGCTCACCGGTTGGTAGGGTGGTTTAGAAAAGGGTAGGGGTAAAGGTCATGCTGAAACATCGCTTTATGTACTTGAGTCGAGTATAAGTGGCTTAGTGCCTGGCGCCCTTATGTCAGTGCTTGGTATGTTGAAACAAAAAAAATAAAACCGAACTAGTTTAATAAACAGCCATTACAGCAGTGCTCAATTATGTAAATGGACATACGGTGCCGCAGCCGCCTCGATTACAGGCTTAAGCTAATACCTGGACATAGATGAGATAGTATCTCTGCTTGCTAGAACGACTCCAGGTGTGCTAGGGAGGATATAGGTTTATTTTTTATTTTTCCCCTTTTTCCTGCAGTTAAGCCGAGTTGTCTATTTAGGATAGGGTATGCCAATGTGTGTACCGGGTGAGGCGCAGTGACCCTTTAAGGGGTTGCGAAAGAACAATCTGAACTGCCGAGATTCTCCTGGGCATAGAGTGAGGAACAAGAAATGATGGACTTATACATTTGGACGATTTAAACAGGCCTGAGTAGGCAAGTCATAGATTGAATAAGGCATCGATATGTCACTGTTAGCATTTAGATTAGTTATGGATAATGCAAATAATAATACAAATAACACAAATAATAGTAATTAGGTAGCAAAATCATGCAGCACAGTATCAGTCCAGAGAGGGCTGGTGGAAAAAATTAGAAAAACAAAATAAAAACGAATAAGGCCCATACTCTGTGCGCCCAGTTGGTATCAGGCTGAGTCATCCTATGCCTTTTGGCGGCTTTGAGCTGGAGACCGGCCACTCTGCTTCCCCAGTAGTCTCGTGTGCCATCCTGTAGGTTTGCTGTGAGTGCTGGAACGTGAGTGTGCGGGTGCCGTTCAGCTGTGATGTTTCCAGTCCTGACTGCAGTGGGGAGCCTCTGGTGGCTGGGCGTGAGGTGGGTATCTGCAGTCCTCTGCCCCTCAGGTCTGTCATGGTGAGGCTAGCGTTGTGATAGGCAGGTGGTGTTTGTATGCTGCTGCGTGGATGGTGGGCACGGGTCTCCTGTCTGCGTGCAAGCGGATCATGTGCTCGGTTTCCCTTAGGTAGCATGCGATGGCTGGGGACCTCAGAGGAGTAAAGATGGTAATTTCTGGGGGATCTCGTGTCGACCCCCGGCCCAGGTAGGTAGTGTTTCAGGCTGGGTTGTGTGGGGTAGCCCGGGCCGATGGGATGCCGGAGCGTGAGAGTTGCCCGGTGTGCTTGCTTGCTTGCGAGTGGGAGCGGGTACATGCGCTTGGGTAGCTTGAGTTTGTTTCCCCCATTGTCGGTTTTTCGGTGCCTGCGTGGCCGCGTGGCTGCCTTGAAGGCCAGGAGAGGGTAGTCGTAATAGCTTCGGCGTGTTGTAGGCCGGATCCATGCGGCCACCATGCGGGCCGCTCGGCAATGGGGTACTCCCCTGTCACCCAGGATCGCACAGAGGTTCAGGCATAGCTGATCAAGATTTTCCAGGGGGTGAGAGAGTAAGCGACTGCTCGTGTTCCTCTGCTTTGGCCCATGCCAGACGGCCATCTTGGATGGGTCCCGGTGTTCCTGTGCCCCTCGCAGGCCTTGTAACTGGCCTCACTCGTCTGCAAGTGTAGTCCGCTTGTCCAGTGGGGACCGGGATGACCCCCGCCGGTCCAGAGGGGTAGGAGAGCAACAAAGTCTTGTGGGGGATCCGGTGCCGGAGTGAGCGGCCGCCTCTCTCCGGCTCCCGCTCCCGTAGGCCGCAGCCGGCGTTTCTGTCCGATAGGCCCCTGAAAGGTATAATCCGATACAGGAGTGCACCCCCAACCTGGGTAGTGCCCCCTTGAAGAGTTGTGGGTTTTGTAGCCGCTGTGTGTGCCCTTTATGTTGCCCGCCTGACAGGAGCTCTTCTCCCCCACGTCTGTTAGGCTTGGCGGTCAGACTCTGCCCCCCTTGTTATTTAATTTTGGTTTTCTTCTTTTTGAAAGGGCCTCGATAGAAGAAAAATATGGGAAAGACCTGGTTAATTTAACCAAGAAAAAGCCATGTGGACACACAGAAATTAAGTAAGTTTCTTTTTATTCATCTGTTAGTAACACTAAAACCAATATCAAACTAGTACCAGATTGCGATTTTCGAAGCCTCAGGAAGACAGCAACTAGAGGCTGGATTAACCCTGCAATGTAAACATAACAGTTTCTCTTACAGCTGCAGGGTTAAAACCTGGGGGACCTGGCACCCAGACAACTTCATTGAGCTGAAGTGGTCTGGGTGACTACAGTGGTCCTTTAAGTGATTAAACAGCCATATATACTTGCACTCTACTTTAAAAGCAGGTCTCTAAAATCTAAAGTACAAAACAATAGACACATACCTAGTGCAATATTGTAAAAAAAAAATGTAAACTGTATAGCTCAGTAAGAAATAAACTCACAATTGTGGAGTGGTTATAGTACCACTCCGGACTATCTGCTTGTAGGTTGCTGCATGTATATGTACTTTACAGTCTGTCTATAGCAGTTACATTCAGGTTTTTATATGTTTGCGCCATTCTATTCTATTACTATTTCTATTTATTTTTCTGATATCCACTGAATTAAAGGCTGCATTTAAGATGTCCTCCCTGTGCCCGATAGTCCGGAGTGGTGCTATAACCACTTTACAATTGTGAGTTTATTTCTTACATAGCTATACCGTTTACATTTTGTTACTATATTGCACTAGGTCTGTGTCTATTTTTTTTGTATTTTAGATTTTAAAGAAGAGTGCAAGTACATATGGCTGTTTTATCACTTAAGACCTCCTTTTTATCACAGTGTGTTTTTTTTTAATGTTATAGTCTCTGCCTCACTAATATGTTTTAGTGTGTTTTTGGGAGATACAGATATTGTGATTGACACTTCTCCAACTATTTTCGGGATGTATTGTTATCAGGGTTCCTTGTAGGTTGCTGCATGTATATGTACATTACAGTCTGTCTGTAGCAGTTACATTTTGTTTTTTATATTTTTGCGCCATTCTATTCTATTAGTATTTCTATGAATTTTTTATACTTGCTGTAAAAATCTTCCAGTCCTGTTATCCATTTGATAACGTTTCCAACAAATAAGCAGAATGTTACAGTTACTTTTGAAATGGCTGAGTGTTAGATTTCAATTTCCCCTAATAGATTAAAATATCCTATTTAATTGGTGTTGCTTCTCTTTTAGCACACTCAAGCGAGCCCTTGATGTCTTCAAACAACGTAAGTGCTTGTTTCATGTTCCCAATATGTGATTTAGAAAATTTAAATCAGGTTGTATATAGATCTGGGAGTGGTATAAAAGCATTTTGTATTTTGGGGGCAGGGCAAAATCAATAAATTAAATTATGTTATGTCTGTAGGCATGAGAATACCAAATGCTCTGATATAGACCTCAATTTTATATTGTTGGATAAGCTTTTCAAATTATTTAAGTAGTCTGGATACAGTGGACCTGTCATTTTAACCTTTCAATGTAAAACATTGCCGTTCTGTAAAAAATTAGCAGCACTGAAGATCCCCCTGCAGAAAAAAGGTAAGTGAACAGCACATTTAAACATGTGTGTATGTCTGTGTGTGTGAGTGTGTGTATCTCCCAATGTGTGTGAATCTGTGTGTATGTGCCAGTTTGTGTATCTGTGTGTCAAGGTGTTTGTATGTGTCACTGTGTGTGTATATATGTATGTCAGTGTGTGTATATGCCAGTGTGTGTGTGTATGCCAGTGTGTGTGTGTATGCCAGTGTGTGTATCTGTGTGTCCAGGTGTGTGTATCTGTCAGTATGTGTATCTGTGTGTCAATGTGTGTATTTGTGTGCCACTATGTGCTAGTGTGCGTATCTGTGTGTCAGATACATACACACACATATACACACTGACACACAGATACACACACTAGCACATACAACCACAGATACACACACCTTAACACACAGATAAATACACATACACACACACACACATACACACTGTGCGTCAAGGTGTGTGTAAATGTGTGTCAGTGTGTATCTGTGTGTCACTATGTATCAGTGTGTGTGTATATCTATGTCAGATACATACACACAGATACACACACTGGCACATACAAACACAGATACACACACCTTGAAACACACCGACACATACAAACACAGATACACACACCTTGACACACACCGACACATACAAACACAGATACACATACTTTGACACACACACTTTGACACAGCATGGGGGAGGGGAGGGGGGGACACGATGTTGATACACTATGGGAAAAATTAATTGGGAACCCCTGCATTAACGTATTAAATACACCTCAAGTGGCTGTCTTCCTGACAGCCACTAGCGTCACTTCTGCGTACAGAACTGGGTCAAACTCGGTCCTGCAATCAAATACTGCTTATAGCTGCATTTAATTGGAAAAGTGTTGAGCTTAGCTGCAGATGGATATCTCGTCCACCAAAGCTTCTCTTTGGATTGGCTGAGATAATTAAAGACATAAGCAAAGATGCTGATGGAAGCAGAGCAGGCTGCTGTAGTGGGGAAGTGTCAATGCTGGAAATGAGGTAAGTAATTTCTTATTTAACTTACATTTTTACTAGCAAAGGAGGGGGGGGGGCAGTGGCCACAGTAATAAAGGGGAACCTACAGTGCCCCAAAAACTATTGTTATTTTCAGGACCGTCGGCTCTTTTTAAAATGTTTGTATAAACTTTGTTTACTGTACATTTAAAAACATATTTTTTTTATATATTGATATATTTTTATATCAATTTTTTTATATTTAAATATTTAGAAAATGTTTTTTTTCACAGTTAATCTAAAAATATAAAATTATTTGAAAAGCTTATGCAAAAATATTAAATTGAGGACATAATTAACACCTAAACAAAGGATAAAACCTGAATTTGGCAAATACATTGTTAAGGGGTTATAATTATGTAAATTAAAAAAACTAAAATTTAATTTGTTCCTACAAAGTTGTAGTGGTTATATGGTATCACTTATCTTTTTATATGCATTTTAGCACACAAGAACACAATTTCTGCCACATGTAGGTGAAATAAAATCTGGTATTTGATGCCTTGTTGTATTTCTGGCAATGCAACTTCCTAAAAATGCCAAAATAATGTATCAATGTTTGTAGTAATCCCCACATAGCAGTCAGTCTAATTATTCCAAGAACATATATCGCATTATTGGGAGGTATGGAAAACGGGATGTCTGGGTGGGTCTTCAAAGGGGCATTGTGTAGCGGTACTTACCCTTTCCAGGAGCCGGCCGGAGTCCTCTGTTCAAGACGCGCGCGTCTCTGCTGCTGCACGAGCCGCGTGCGGCTCATCCGACGGCTGGAACTGGAAGGCGGGCAGTGACCGCGAGAAGCGGTCACGTGTCCCGCCTGAGTCTAAGAGCGCGCCGCGAGTATCGGGCGCGCTCTTAAAGGGACAGTGGGAGCCTAAATTAGAAAAGGCCTCCCATTGGTCCCTGTCATGCCACACTCCCCATACAATTACCTTTTGGGGGCGTGGATATGACAGGGACCAATCAAAATAGATGTTCAGTTATATATACTTACCTCTTTCCCTTAGTTCCTTGCCCTATCGTGGTTTCTGTTGCAGTTCCCTTTAGCGCTTGTTGTGTTCTGACTACGTTATCTCTATATCCTTATCTGTTCTGTTTGCCGGCTTGCTGTCTACTGTGTACCAGACCCCGGCTAGTCCTAGTTTTCGCTGTCTCTTTGTGCCCTTGACCTCGGATCGTTCCTGACTCTGTACTTCTCCTAGATACGTCGAGTCCGGCCACTCTAAGGTCCGGTAGACGTATCTCCCCTCTGTGTTGTCTTCTGTTTAGCTGAATCCTGCGTGTTGGGGTATATTCTCGTTACACATTGCCAGTGACTCAACTTATGTCACTGTTGACACTCATGATGGACGGGCCTACCCTGTTGGTGGACATGTCAGCCTGGCATCAAGAACACCAGACTGAAGCACTCTCTGCTGGCATAGTAGTATTTTTGTCTGTACTATAATAAGTATAACCAGGGCCTTACTCCTCTACCTCCCATGCTGTTAAAATGCAAAGTTTGACTTACAAAAGTTTCTATATAATGTGAGAGGAATGGGTTCTGACATTTATAGTCCCTATACTGAGATGTTTTGCACACTTTTACCAGGCAAGGATTTAATGCTACCAACAGCACAGGCAGTTGTATATTCCATGCATGGTGTAAATATTGGGTTAAACTTGCTGAAATACTTTTGCATTAATGTCTCTCGTTACCAAACTCTTTTTGGAATTGCATCTTAATTTAGACAAAATGTTTGTGGGCCCACATAAAAATGTGGCTTAGTTCATGGAAATAGCCAGCAAAGCCACAAATTGGATGCAAAATGTTTGTCATTTTTTTTTTCCAAATGTGAAGTGACTTAATATGAATTTCATTTTAATGGATTTTATATGGTATGGGTTATTTGCATTCCTTATCAAATCAACCAACTGTTTTCTTCTTTATCGTTCCCAGAGTTCCTCTTTGTAATCGACTGCATTCTCTATTTACTTATGTACTTTGCAGAATGGAAATTCTTCCCAGTAAACCGAAAATATTGAGGGCATTTTCACGGCATCCACTTCTTCTTTTTTAATTTAATTTTTTTTTTTTTTTTAATATTCCCACATCACAAAAAAAATAAATCACAATACCTTTTCACATTCTCATAGACATCAGGATCGAAAAATTTTGCATACATGGCAACATACAATATTAGAAGTTTTTTTGGATAACAATTACGACATCCCAAGTATCCTGGAGGTACCCCGAGACTCCCACATTTTGAATGCGGCTCCCTGACCCGCAAATCATATATAAAATATTCTGAAAATCACACACGCAATCTGACATACAGTGTGTGTGTGTAATTTCCACGTTATTATATATAATTTCTGTCCCTCTCCAACCTAATACTCCCTAAACAGGAGCCCGGCCAGGTGCTGTGGCCCTTTAAGAGCAGACTGGGCTTCTGTAATATCAGCCAGCAGGGAGGAAATTACAGCTTGTCACTTCCTCCCTGCTACACAGAGAGCTGGCCGGGAGGCAGCAGGAGGCTGGAGCCCACAGCAGCATGGAGGCAGAAGAGAGTCTGGAATGAGCTGCTGCTGCATGCTCACGCCCATTAGCCTCATCAAGGATTAGAACACCAAGCAAGCCACCCTCCTGGATACAAATATATACAGTATGACGTGTGTATGTCTGTGGGTGTCAGTATGTCAGTGTGTGTATGTACCAGTGTATATCTGTATGTCAGTGTGTGTATCTGAGTGTGTCAGTGTGTATCTGAGTGTGTGTGTGTGTATCTGAGTGTGTGAGTGTGTATCTGAGTGTGTGTGCATCTACCAGTGTGTGTATCTGAATGTATGTACAAGTTTGAGTTTCATTGTGTGCATCCGTGTGTTAGAGGGTGTATCTGAGTGTGTGTCAATGTATGTATCTGAATGAGCCAATGTGTGTGTCTAAGTGGATGAGCCAGTGTGTGCATCTGCGTGTGTGTCAGTGTGTGTGCCAGTGTGTGTATGTGCCAGTGTGTGTATCTAAGTGTTTGTCAGTGTGTGTATCTGGGTGTACCAGTTTGTGTCAGTGTGTGCATCTATGTGTCAGTGTGTGTTTCTGAGTGTCACTGTTTGTATCTGAGTGTATGTACCAGTGTTTATCTGAGTGTGTAAGCCAGTGTATGTATCTGAGTGTATGTGCCAGTCTTTGTATCTGAGTGTGTATGTGTGTGTCAATGTATGTATCTGAATGAGCCAATGTGTGTATCTAAGTGGATGAGCCAGTGTGTGTATTTGCGTGTGTGTCAGTGTGTGTATCTGAGTGTGCCAGTGTGTGTATCTGAGTGTATATGCCAGTGTGTGTATCTAAGTGTATATGCCAGTGTGTGTATCTAAGTGTTTGTCAGTGTGTGTATCTGGGTGTGTCCGTGTGTGCCAGTTTGTGTCCATGTGTGCCAGTGTGTGTATATATGTGTCAGTGTGTGTTTCTGAGTGTCACTGTTTGTATCTGAGTGTATGTGCCAGTGTTTATCTGAGTGTGTAAGTCAGTGTATGTATCTGAGTGTATGTGCCAGTCTTTGTATTTGAGTGTGTGTATGTCAGTGTGTTTATATATGTGTCAGTGTGTGTATCTGAGTAGATGTGCCAGTGTGTGTATATGAGTGTGTGTTTCAATGTGTGTTTGTATGTACGTGGATATCTGAGTGTGAAAGCACCAATGTGTGCATCTGTGTGTGTATTTGCCAGTGTGGGTATCTGTGTGTCAAGGTGTTCATACATGTTTGGTGGCTGAGTGTGGAAGGGGTACACACTCAGGCTTTTAGGGGGTGCGGGGGGGATGCCATAGTTGGTGAAGCCACCTCCCTGAAATGCAACTTTTATGCAATTATGTAGCTATGCTAAAATATCAGCAGAGGATGTACATATCTAGGTATCAGGCCTGGACTAGCCATCGGACAAACTAGGCAAATTCCCAGGGGGCCGCGATGGCCATGGGTCGAGGCCGGCAGCGGAGATCAAAGGATCTCCCCTGCCAGCCCATGCAGTGTAGCACTGAACTCTCATAGACCACACTGACGGTAAAGTTACCAGGTGGTAAAGGTACCAGGTTTATTGTTTATATTAAATTGAATTAATAAAGTTTATTTATTTTTACCTCTATGAATTGTTTTTTAAACTTGATGGTAATCTAATGAGATTTGAACCCACATAGGGTCCTTTTCTCATTTATTAGTAACTGCACACAGCTATTGAGATCTAGCACAATTAAGAAAATATAATAAACTATAAGTAAACAAGCGGATGGGAGGAATATAGTCATTAAGATAATGGGGGTGTCATGCCTTAATTATGGTATCCTCTTACTTCCTGGTTCCACGGAGCTTAGCCACACCTCTTCATGACACGGTCTCCCTATTTAATCTGACCGCACCAGCTGATCGACGCTGGATTATTGAACTACGTTCCGTACTCACGAACCGGCTGCAACATCGTTGTGAAAGCCCTCTGTTACCGGACCGGACTGGAAGACTTCAAGTTCCCTTCGCCTTTCCTCATCCACGACTAAAGCTGAACTCTCACCATTCAGGATAAACCACCTCTGAGGAGATCTCGGGAACCAGTGTTCTATGTGCCGGAAGCTAAGTAAAACCCCTGTGATAAGCGTTGCATCTCAAAGCT
The DNA here is from genome assembly GCF_036172605.1 of Pelobates fuscus. Taxonomy (NCBI): domain Eukaryota; kingdom Metazoa; phylum Chordata; class Amphibia; order Anura; family Pelobatidae; genus Pelobates; species Pelobates fuscus. The sequence goes on along the minus strand of NC_086321.1, from coordinate 54,045,617 downwards.
GTTATTTACTGTCTCCAAAGTCCTACGTTAAAGCAAACCCGTTACAGCTAACTTCAACTCATACTTTGTCTCAGTTAGCTGCATCTGTCTTACTTCAGTTAGAGTCTATGGAACAGCTATTGTAACTTCTTATCACCTAATTAATTAATACTACTAAAGGACTCTTTCTGATTCAGTCACCGTTTACTACTTAAAGCTACAGTGCATATAATTGTGGACTTCAGTTATCGTTTACTACTTAAAGCTACAGTGCATATAATTGTGGACTTCAGTTATCGTTTACTACTTAAAGCTACAGTGCCTATAATTGTGGACTTCAGTTATCGTTTACTACTTAAAGCTACAGTACCTGTAATTGGAATTAAAGTCAATACCTTTTACTTTTTATAATAAATATTCAAACTATACAAAATCTGCAGTTGTGTTCCTTCATAACAAATGTTTAGACGTGACAGGGGGCATAAGGAAATAAATACCAAAATAATAAAATAATAAAACATGACAGGGTCTACCGGAGCGGGAAGCTCGAGATAGCACTCTGAGGGTCCTCGCTATACAAACACCTAGCGAGACAAAACAGATCACCACTCCTCCTGCTATACACAGACGCTGAAAAGGCGTTCGACTGAGTGGACTGGACGTTCCTGAAAGCGATACTGCGCCTTCTGGGATTCACTTAAAACATAATGAAATGGATAGGAGCAATCTACAGGGACCCAACGGCAGCAATACGCATCAACGGAGCCCTGACGGAATCCTTCCCAATTCGAAATGGTACGAGGCAGGGTTGCCCCCTCTCCCCACTATTGTTCGTACTAACATTGGAACCTCTACTGGAAGCAATCCGGCGAAATATTAACATCTCGGGCTTCACCTGGAAAACAACCACACACAAGGTTGCCGCATATGAGGACGATATGTTATTCTTCATCCCACAACCAAGACTCACCCTGCCCTGCCTAATGAACGAACTTGAAAAATACGGACACCTGTCGGGCCTCAAACTCAACCTAAGTAAATGCGAACTCCTCAACATCACTGACCCGACAGGAGAACACAGAGCTATAGCCTCGGCCTTCCCGTTCCGGTGGTGCCAACCCAAATGAGATACTTAGGGATATGGGTGACGATAGACCCTAGCACCCTTTATCAGAAAAACTTCCTCCGCTCCTCACACGTATCCAACACGATCTACGAGCATGGAATTACCCACACATCTCATGGCTAGGCCGCATAGCGGTCATCAAAATGAATATACTGCCCAGAATACTATATCTATTCCACACGATCCCACTGGCACTACCGACGACCTTTTTCGCCACACTAAAGACCGCATTCCTGACCTATGTCTGGAGAGGATGCAGACCACGACTAAGATATGAAATCCTATGCGGGACCAGAAGACAGGGCGGATTGGCACTCCCAGATCTACGCAAATACCACCAAGCGACAGCCCTAGAACGGATCCTGGAATGGCACACTAGCCCAAGATATTAACAATGGGTGGCCCTAGACAAGGAATCGTACAGCCCGTCCATGTTTACACCCCTTTGGAACACGAGAGCGACACAGAAAGACGATTCCTACACACTCTCCCCGGCGAGCCAAACCCTTCAAACATGGTCGACAGTGAGGAAAACAGCAACCATCTCTCCAACTCCTAGCCCGATGACCACGTTAACGCACAACCAAACACTGGGAGGAGGACTACCAATCAAAACCTGGGACTTTCTGAGAGGGGAAGACTTCATTCCACTCCACAAAATGCTGACTGCTACTGGACTGACCCCCCTGGAACAACTAGTAGAGGGCCCGCCATCACCCATGCAAAGATTCCGATACTCCCAACTGACGCATTTCTATCACACACTACCGAACAGACACAAAGTGCACAGAACTCTCACGTGGTTTGAGGAATTATGCGACAAAAAAACGCCAGTCCAGAAAACAATGGCGACACTCTACCAATACCCATAGGGGTGCGCAGCCTATTGCATTAGGGTGTGCACCCTAAAGCACAAGCACACGTGGCGTATATATATATGTATGTATGTATGTATGTATGTATGTATATGTATATATATATATATATATATATATATATATATACATATATACACACACACAAAGCTGTGTGTGTGCTGTGTGAGGGTGCTGGTAGTGTGATGTGTGTGTGAGGGTGCTGGTAGTGTACTATGTGGGTGAGGGTGTTTGTGTGTGCGTGCTTGTGAGGGTGCTGTGAATGTACTGTGTGTCAGGGTGCTGTTTGTTTGTGTGTGTGCGCACTTGTGAGGGTGCTGTAAATGTACTGTGTGTGAGGGTGCTGTTTGTGTGTGAGGGTACTGGTAGTGTGCTGTGTTTGTGTGTGTTTGTTAGGGTCCTGTTTGTGTTTGGGAGGGTACTGTTAGTGTGCTGTGTGAGTGTGAGGGTGCTGTTTGTGTAATGTGTGTGAGGGTGCTGTGTGTTTGTGAGGGTGCTGTGTGTGTGGGTGCTGTATGTGTGTGTGGGTGCTGTATGTGTGTTGGTGCTGTGTATGTGTGTTGGTGCTGTGTATGTGTGTGGGTGATGTGTATGTGTGTGGGTGCTGTGTATGTCTGTGGGTGCTGTATGTGTGTGGGTGCTGTATGTGTGTGTGTGCTGTATGTGTATGTCTGTGGGTGCTGTATGTGTGTGTGCTGTGTGTGTGTGTGTGTGCTGTATGTGTGTGTGTGTGCTGCATGTGTGTGGGTGCTGTATGTGTGTAGGTGCTGTGTATGTCTGTGGGTGCTGTATGTGTGTAGGTGATGTGTATGTATGTGGGTGCTGAATGTGTGTTGGTGCTGTGTATGTGTGTGGGTGCTGTATGTGTGTAGGTGCTGTATGTGTGTAGGTGCTGTGTATGTGTGTGGGTGCTGTGTATGTGTGTGGGTGCTGTGTATGTGTGTAGGTGCTGTATGTGTGTAGGTGCTGTGTATGTGTGTGGGTGCTGTGTATGTGTGTGGGTGCTGTGTGTGTGTGGGTGCTGTGTGTGTGTAGGTGCTGTGTATGTGTGTAGGTGCTGTGTATGTGTGTGGGTGCTGTGTATGTGTGTGGGTGCTGTATGTGTGTTGGTGCTGTGTATGTCTGTGGGTGCTGTGTATGTGTGTGGGTGCTGTGTATGTGGGTGCTGTGTATGTGTGTGCTGTGTATGTGTGTGTGTGCTGTGTATGTGTGTGGGTGATTGTGGGGGGTGGAGGTGGGGTACATTACTTAATATCCCCCCTCCCTTCTTACCTTATGCCTGGGAGGGGGGATCCTGCTGCTGCCATCCATCCCTGGTGGTCCAGTGGAGAGTGAACTCTAGCCCTGCAGGGCTAGAGTTCACTCAGGCGAGATCTGAACATTGCCGCGGCAACGCTCAGATCTCGCGAGAGGAACCCGGCGGAGCTGCTGGCAATAGCTCCCCGGGTCCTCTCCTGCCTCCCTCCCTGCGTGTGGGTTGGTGGGGAGGGAGGCTGAGAGCAGAGCCGGCACTCGGATAGCGTCGGCTCTGCATAAGCCGGCAGGGGAGATCCTGAGATCTCCCCTGCCGGTCTCAATACATAGGCGTGCCGCGGGGATTAGGGTGTGCCCAGGCACACCCGGCACACCCCGTGCGCACGCCTATGCCAATACCTAATCACAGACAACCAACAGGCAACACGGAGATACAAAGAAAAATGGGAAAGCATCACCGACAAGGTATTCACCGACGCACAATGGGACAAAATTCTCATCCTCCACCACAAATCTACAATTAGTTCAAACTAGCAAGAAATGAACTACAAACTATTGACATTCTGGTACAGAACCCCAGACCTGCTTCACAAAATATTCCCCAACACCCCAGCGACGTGTTGGAGATGTGAGACAGATGTAGGAACGCTGAAACAAATCTTTTGGGAATGTCCCAATATCAAACCGTTCTGGAATCAGATTATATCTTGCATCAAAGACGTACTAGGGGATACGTTGCAACTATCTATAGAAAATATACTCCTACACCACACCAGAGACCCGATCTCAACATACAAACGATCTATCCTACGCCACCTCCTTGACGCAGCCAAGGCGTTAATCCCTACCCCTTGGAAAACGACACAAACCCCTACAATGGAACAGTGGCTAACCAGGGTAGAAGATATTAGATTCACAGAAGAAAAGCACGCGACCTTGAGGGACACCCTCACAAAACACGTGGACAAATGGCAACCCTGGATAATGTATGTGGCAAGACGGGATACGGGAGGTGCGGCTGGAGGAGGAGGGAGCTAGGGGGGCCTCTCCACGCTATACCCTCTACACATGATACACACTAATCACACTACGGCAGCAACCCCCACACGAACAACACATCACGCACGTCTGCCCAACAAACATACTCCACAAAGCCACAAGACGTAATGGCAAGATGCACAACACCATATTTCCACCCCTGACCTGAACAACCTAACAGGGAAAAACACACAACAAGAGATGGACAATCACCACACGAGACTCAAAACAGACAATAGGTGGAACCACACCACTCTCACGAACCAGACGAACAATGACACAAACACAAACAGACCTAACAAGGAACCCAGGCTAACATAGCCGACTCAAACACCAACACCCAGGAAATGACTGGACATCAAGAGACCTAAGAATAGACCACTCACCTTATGGCATTAGCGACTGTAATTTACAAACCCAGTGCCTCGACGACATACGTAACGAGGGTTGCTCTCCCTTCACATGAACTCACACCGCACACACAGACACCTCTGTCGTATAGCTCGCCTGAGGCAATGACACACGACACAGAAGGGGGGGGGAGGCCTACACAACTAGAGTGGACTAGCGAGTCCAACACACACCTGGACCTGACACCACTCGTTCCAACCATTCTTGAAAGGCAGAACGACTCGTTACTAGAATTGTTTATTAGTGTTACTTATCGTTGAACCAAAAATATAATATGAAGAATCCAGACAACAGGAGAATACACGTATAAGAGATGGGACCTGCGAGTCCTCAGATGTTCAAGGTCTGCGTGCCCACATAGATACTTCACACAACTGCCTAAAACATTTACTGCATGATTTACATGTGACCTGCGTGTCCCACACTGTTCCTAATACGAAAATGTGTAACATACAGATACTGATAAAAAAACAAAAACAAAAATTTACAAAAAAAAAAACACGACAGGAACACTTTAATTTCTTAAAGCATAATAAGTAAAACCAAATTATCACTTGTCTGCCTATCAGTGAGATCCTTTAGACATGGATTGTTGGTAAATTAGCTTAGCAAATTGAATGTAACTTTGCTTTCACTCCGCCAATTTCCAGAGATGATGTTCCCCACAAGAAGGTGGTTTTAAGAAGAAAAAAAAAAAAAAAAACGATAAATAAAAAAAATAAATAAAATGAATTTAAAATCAAAACCTTCAGAGTGGCAGATCCACTTTAACCCCTTAAGGACACATGACATGTGTGACATGTCATGATTCCCTTTTATTCCAAAAGTTTGGTCCTTAAGGGTAATAATCAGCTTGACTAACAGAGTAAAAGATATGTTTTAATTACAGATCTCACAGTTTCTATGTTTTACTAATTCAACAACTTTTAGTAGAATTAGTACAAGAACGATTTTATTTACTGTACATTATGATTCTAAACGATATAAAATGTGAGAAATACTTTCAGTTTAACTATAGAATTTATGATGTTTTTCATCACAAAGAAAAGCATGTGAAAATAAATACTGTTGATATGTTTTAATGTAGGCAGTGTGAGGTATTCATCCCAAAGAATATACTACACGTGCCATTTATTATTCAGAGAGGAATGACATGTACCTATGCCTCTTGCACCCAAGAGGTAAAAAAGTCTGAGATACATTGTACGAAATCCTCAGGCATTCTTTTTCTAATCAACAACATTTCTTGTAGTCTTAATTTCACATTGTTCATATAAAAAGATAACAATTATTTTAACACTAAATTTGATTTTTAGAAATTGATAACGTGGGCCAGTGTCACATTCAGCTGGCCCAGACATTGCGTGAAGAAGCGAGAAGGATGGAAGAATTCAGAGAGCAGCAGAAGCTTGAAAGAAAAAAGGTAAACTTTGAGTTAAACTGAAGAGCAGTAGTGGGAGAGCTTGTTAAAGTATTATGAACACCAAAAAGGAAGACTTATTAAGGGCGACGTCCATTTAGTCAAAAAGAACTGTGAAAATGCAATGTCATGTTGCAAAAAGGGGTAATCATAAATAAATAATAAGCAAGAATAATACAATTGCAGTGTCTATTTACTAAATGACATGACATGACATGGTTGTCTCTGTTAATTATCAACTTGAAAGTTAAAGGGGCACTATATTCACCAGAGACGAAACTAGAAACCAAAAATTGCCCCGTCCCTCCATGTGTCTCACCCCTTCAGTCCCTCCATGTGTCTCATTCTCTGCCCCAGCCTCTCAATCTGTCTGACCCCCACAGACCCGCCATGTGTCTCATTCTACACCCCCCCAGCCCCTTAATGCATTTCATTCTTCCCCCTGGGCCCTCTGTTTGTCTCATTCTCACCTCCAGCTCCTCCATGTGTCTCATCCCCCTCAGCCTCTCCATTTGTCTCATTCTCCCCCTTCCATGTGCCTCAATTCCCCCCTGCCCACCCAGCCCCTACATGTGTCTCACCCCTATCCCCCTCCGTACCTGCTCTAGTCCAGTAGCATGGCTGAGCGGACCACGGTACCCGATCTGACAGGAAGTGCTCTCAGCGACTCCAAGGCCTAGAGCAAGGGCAGGAAAGGGCATTATTGGAGATTTAGTCCACAACATGTGGAGATTCAAAGGTTGCCCTGATCTAGAGTATCTGCCTTCCCTATTTCTCTGAGAATCTGCCCAAATCTTCAGAGAATTTGCTCGTTCACCCCAAGACACTGGCATTATGTCAATTTATCCTGTGAATCCTTATCTTCACTAAAAGGCTCTTAGAGTGTGCTTATTAGATCTGAAACAATGAGAATTTGCCCATAAACCCTTGGAGTCTGCTTCTTCGTCTCATGAAGGAGGAAACAAATAAATATTCCCTAACATGTCCTCCGTCTCTTTCTGAACTACATTTATCACTTGTATTACTTTTATTATCCTTATTAGTTTATAAATAATGATGGGAGTAGCAATTCAACAATGGCCAATAGTTTCCATCCAATATTGGAATGTGATATAATGTTCCTAATATGAACTACATAAATACTTCGGGAAATGCTATTGTTTTGCATATGAGAATCGGGAGTTTGAATGCATTACATGTACACAATGGTTATTATGTACTAACTGGTGAATGTCGCCATGAACTTCCTTTACATAATTTATACATAAAGTTTGTTTCAGGGTTAAGCATTTAAAATAGCTTTAAATATTGAGGGAAATTCCTTAGTCTGAAATGGGATACCTCGCTATCGGCTATTGGAAAATATAAAACCTGTGACCGTTTCTCTCTCCAGCACTAATGTTGCAGAGATTACATGGCAATATAATTACTTGAGCCCCAGGATTCACTAAATTGAGGATTTCCAGGAATTCAAAGTCAATACAAAGTGAATTTCAAAAAAAGTTAATTCTGTGTCCAGTTCGACTGTTTTGGAATGGGAGGACACAAAAAGACAGATAGAGGCTTTAACTAAACCCATTAGATTTTAGTCTTGTTGATTAAAGTCGACAAATGTTCTGGCGTTTTATTCGACTAAGACTAGACTAAAACCAAAACAATTTAGATGACGAATAAACGACTAAAACTAAAATGGCTTTTTTAGTCAAAAGACTATGACTAAAACTAAATTGAAATTTGCCGCCAAAATTAACACTGCACCAGATCTTATTGCACATGGTAAGACATAGTAACTTACATGTACAAACTCGCACAATCTATCAAATCAGTCAATTGACCAACTTTGAAAGTGCTGTCAATGAAAGTTCAAAAAGCCATATAAATATTATCATGGACACCATGACTTCCCTCTGTTTTGTGTTTGAGTTAGCATGCAGGGTTAAGATATGGTAGACGTTAGAGTGAACAAGAGACATAGAGGGATAGACGGAGGAGGGTACCAGACAGAAAGATAGATTTATTTGGCTTGCATGAAAAGTTATTACACATCATATACATTTTGACACACTGCTCATATACATTCAAGTAGTAAGAATTGTATCACCTTTTCTTAATCTCAGTACCATGTTACTGTTTTTTGATAGTGTGACTGGCGATGTGCTTGAAAAGCTGTCTTTACTTATATTTGTCGTAATGCAGAGATAAGGTGTATGCACCAAAGCCACTATGTTAAGATGGATAGGTTTTTGTGCTTAGAGGGATCAATTAAAGTATAAATATTTTTTAATACAGTGTACGTCTAATACATTGCACTCACTTCAGTTAGTGAATTATAGTTATGGTAGCTTCAGTTAGTGAATTATAGTTATGGTAGCTTCAGTTAGTGAATTATAGTTATGGTAGCTTCAGTTAGTGAATTATAGTTATGGTAGCTTCAGTTAGTGAATTATAGTTATGGTAGCTTCAGTTAGTGAATTATAGTTATGGTAGCTTGTAATGGTGATTGATGTCAATAAAAGGGTTAATGTAAGAACTTGGATCCTTTTAGTTAATTTGTTGTATTATAAATGAAGTGTATGTATCATCTGAAGCTTTACAGCAGATTGCATGATAGGTGTAGCAGTTTGGAATGGGTTAATGTTGATAACCATGTCCGGAGACTTTAATGCACACGTGTATGCACTTTGCCCAGGAGTTTTTGCATGTGATAAGTATGTAGATCTGCTCTGCTCCAGGCCCATCTATCTGTAATACTGTATCTGGTAAATGTGTCTTCTTAGATCATATTTGGCACGTTATGCCCGTAATAGGGTATCACAGGGTATGTCAAGTCCCATAGGTTTGTATGCAGAAAATACATTGCAATAAGTAGCAAAACAGACAATGATATATTGCTTTTTACATCTCTACAAAAGGATTTGGTTAAATTGGAGGAAGTCATGCATTTTGGAAAAAGGAACCCACAAGCAATGTATACATTAAATGGGGTTGAGTTAGGGATTGCATTAAATGAAAGGGAATTGGGAACAATTATAGATACCAAACAAGGCGACAGTGTACAATGCCAGCCTGCCATCGCAAAGGCTAATCAGATGCTGTCATGTATAAAACAGTATTGATTCAAGTAAATTTGCCTCTTTATAAAGCAAGAACCCAACCTTGAATATGCAGTGCAATTTTGGCTGCCCAGCAAACAGACCCCCAATACAGGGATTTAAATACCACTTTAAAAAAATATATTTCTTTCCTAAATAATTTGTAGACAACTCGATGAAGGTTACAAGTCCTCAGCTATGAAGGATGTAAGGCAAATTAAAAAGTTATCTGGTAAAAAGAATTTAAATGCTCAAGAATTTAGAGTTATAAAAGAACTCAAATCAGATGAGAAAATAATTATAAAATCTGGCTGATTAGGGAGAAGGTATTGTCCTTTTTCCTAAGAATACATGTAATAATGAGGTGTAAAGGTTACTTGGGGATTAAAGCAACCTACAAACTTTGCTCAGATCCAATTAAAGAAATTAAATTCAAATATTTACAATGTATTAATTAAGGTTACGGAGCTAGGTATTATTACCTAATGTGAACATTGTTTTTTTAATGAAATTCACCCAATACCGCCAGTTCTATATATTATCCCGAATGTTCACAAAGATCCATTCACTTAATCCACTAGGTCGTCCAATAGTTTTGGGGGGTGTAGTCTCTTTAAATTAATTTATTGCAATACGAGGCAATTACGGTCCTTTGTAATTAAGAATAAATCCTATCTTGAAGATTCCACCCAATTAATGCAAGTTCTTAATAACACTCAGGGAAAATATGGTTATTTGCTAGTGACAAGTGATACTGAGAGTCTCTGTACTATCATCACACCTGAGATAGGTTTGAAAGGTGTTGAGTACTTGTTATTATATTCAAATATGGATCATCTTCAAATTTTTTTTTTGGGGGGGGAGGATATTTGTTTTATTCTTCATAATAATTATTTTTGGCTTAATCTTTAATTTTTTTCTCCAGCTTTTCGGGACTGTGATGGGGACAAGGTTTGCGCCCAGTTATGCCAACCTTTTTAAGGCCCATTGGCAATAGGAAGTTATATATGGGGGCAGGGGACGGGGCTGTATGGCGGGCTTGGTCCTCTATAGATACATTGATTGATTTTTGGGGGGGGGGGGGGGCTGGGGGGATGGTGGTGTGGAGACACCTGAGGTATTTTTACACATCTAAATAGTGATAATAGTAAGCTCTTATAATACCAAATTGCAATTCTTCGATTTCTGGTTAAAAATGTTAACAGTGATTGTAAAAACGATATAACACATCGGATGGGTGTGAACAATGGTCCTTGTAATAATACTCTTTAAGAAAATTAAACAGAGTGACTATCCTACTCAATGAAAAATATATTTAAAATAAAAAATAATTTAACTTCGTATTTCTAGAAATGTTATATATCTGATTTGGTGTCTAAGTGGGTTCAAGTATATTGGAATGACCACAAAGGTACTAAAGGTCAGAATAGTTGGTTTTTACAAAATTTCACAGAGGGAACTCTCTTTTATGGCTATTAAAAGAAGTAGAAAGAATTGGAGAGGAGATGATAATGTTAAAGATTTGAGCAAGACTGATTTTTTTATTTTTTTAATGAATACATTGCCCAAGAAAATTTAAATCTGGATTTAAAAAATCATTTTTTTTTTACTCTCCCCTCCTTCCTCCAAGTGTTTTTCTTTGATCTCTCTTTTGGTTGTTTATGGTTAATTATGGTACTCCCATATGGGGATACTGTATTGTTTGCTGGTTGACTGTTTTAGTTGCTTAGTAGATAGGTCCCTAGTCCTTCCCCCCCCCGCGCCCCCCATATTTTATTTTTAGTATTTTGGTTGATCCAGTAACTCTTTCCATTCTTCCTCCTATTGGAAGATACTTTAATCTATTTTTTTCACCCAAATGTGAACCCAAATGCTTTTATAATTTTAAGAATGATCTTATATTGTTATATAAATATATTTATTTCCCTGATTGTATGACTGTTAAACTATTTTTGAGCCTTTTAACCCTGGCTTCCCTTAGCCACACATCAACTGAAAGTTGGCTAACGCAGAAATTAAGGAAATGTTAGCTTAATGCGGTCTGCTAACACGCTCAATTAAAACTGCCCATTGCTGCTCTGGCTGAATCCTTCCTCATTAGCTCAAGCAGCACAAAGAGGATACGCTGCCAAGGATTCTTGTTTTGCATGAACACTGAATGGAAGCATGGCACCATCAGACTCCAGACACTTAAACCAATTCAACGAGACACTGCAGTTATGCTCATATAACACTCATTCATCCAGAAATGTCCAACGTAGCATTTTTATTTGCTGTAAAAGATCCATATAATAATACATCCATATAATAATATATCTTATACCTGCAAAACTCAGACAGGTTTTCATCGATAACATCTAGTGCCCCCTGCTGGTATAATATTCACAGGCACTACAGGAGCATTACGTGCAACTTGGAATTGTGTTTTCGCTCAGCAGGTAATTTTGTATTTTATTTTTTTTAAGCAAGCTTCCTTGTATAGCAAAACATTAACCAGACGGACATCAGCATGACCTTCACAGTAGATAAATAAACGAATGAGACCGAGCTTTTGATAAACCTTTAGAGTTCATGTTTTAGAATGTGTGATGGTATAGTTACACTGTGACAATTACATAGACAGATTATTTTAATTTTGTACTCTCACTGGGTTATCCACAATGTAAATTTCCAAAGTGAATCTTACATTTTAGGAAACAATTGTCAAAGTCAGCTTCAGTCAGATTTGTGCTATTGTGGCCAAAAAAATATGAAGTTCTCTTTGAATTCACTTTTAATTCCAGACATTTTTTACTTTAGCAAATGACCCTGTTGCATATTTTTCTACCGCTTACATTTTTTATACTGTGTTACAGTGTAGGTTAAAAAAACCAAAAAAAAAAAAAACCACACACAACAATTTGTGTTTACTCATTTACCCCAAGTACAAAATTAACCCATCCGCAAAGGTTTTGTCAGGTTTTGCATCAGGTCAGACAAGAGACTTATGCCAGGGTTAACATTAGATTCTTTATTTAGAATCTTAGACATGGTTTAACAAGAAAATAATAAGTAGCATAACTTAAAGGGAAAATGAAATATAGACCAAAGGAGAACGTAGAACCTATAAATTAAGTAATAGGTAAATAAGGAAGGATAACAGAACTAGTTGTTTAGACAATATGCCCTAAGCAGGTTATCAGGATGCAGGGTGTAAGAAATAAAAACAGAACCTATAAATGAAATTAAAGACAAGTATAGAGGAAAACTTACAAACAAAATTATAGGTAAACAAGGAAGGAATGCTTACAGAAATGAGTTAGGCAATAAGGTAACAGGATAATTTAGAAGAGATATTACAGTAAAACAAAGAGAATGAAAACTAGGCATGTGCATGGAGAATATTTTCGGTTTGGTTCGGCATTCCGAAATTCAGGACTTCGGCACTTCAGAACTTCGGCACTTCAGCACTTTGACACTTCGGAACTTCGACACTTCAGAACTTCGGCATTTCGGGACTTCTCTTGCAGCCGCTTAGTAGATAACTCCCTAATTCCCACGGTATTAGGGAGTTAGCTACCAAAAGCCTGAAAGACCTAAATTGGTCTTTCCGCCAAATTTACTAATACTAAGTAAAAATGACTTAGTATTAGTACATTTTGCCCCTACTCGCTATACCGCGAGTAGGGGCATGTCTTTTAAACAGTGAGCAGCCTGTGGTGGGTTGGGGGCTCGGGAGGGGGGACCTTTTTTTTTTTATTATTTTCTTTTTTTAACAGTGAGCAGCCACAGGCCGTGGGAATTCGGGAGTTATCTACTTATTAATTCCTGTCATTACATTGACTGGCTAAGTAACTTACATTTTATATGAATGTGTGTTACTTGATTGTTGTAAGTGTTGCAAATGCTTACAGCTGAATCCTGGCTACTTTTTATTTAAAATTGTATACATTGTAACATTCTTCCACTGGGTAAGTATATTAGTTCTTAGGCAATGCTGTGCTTCGGAACTTCAACACTTCGGAACTTCGGCAACTTATGGATGGTTGCAAATATAAGGAGATGTTGTAATATCCAGGTTAGTTCAGAAGTATTTAGTTAAATGTAGAAATAAAGCAATAACAAATCAAAAGTCCAGTACTGAATAAAGTTGGTAGGAATAGAAGATAGTTTTCTTCAAGCGTACCAATAGTAAGTAGTATCCAAGTAGGTAAAGCAGTTTTCGGTGAGTGAGGCAAGTTGAAAGGATGAATTAGGATGGTTCAGAATATAGCAGGATCTCAGAGTAGGAGCCAGGATCAGACGTCTTGTCACAATCAATGTAAAGGCAACCTGAGAAGTCTGGTGTGGCCTCTTATAGCATGTTAAGGTGATCATGCTATACAGGTGAAAAAAACGTGGTTAGACTAGTGGCTATGGAGGCCACTAGTGGTTGAAAACAGGAATTGCAGCTGGAACGAATTGACTGAAACGTAATACAGTTCTGAAATTAAGTTTTGAAACATGACAGGTTTGTTACATTAACTGGCAAGTTACAGGGACACATACTTATGAATTATATATACTTTGAATACTTATAAGTATTTATTTAGGGTAACAACCATCCTTTTTAGACAATCTTTATCTGTATTTTCGTTTTTCGGTTATAAAGTAGTACAGAAAGGAAAATAAACAGTGTAGTAGATACAATAGCACAGTATAAATAACAGGTGTATGACATTAACGTTGAACAGTCCTAGAATATAAAGGACCTCTCGTTAGCATTAAGATATTTTAAACTTTGGAACAGGCCGTCACGGTTCAAAACAGTAGTTCAATATTTTCACGCTTCCAATTCAATTAACAACGGTACATTTCTTGTAAACATGAGGAAAACAAATCAAAATGGTTCCACCGTAATATAGTAGCATTTTCCCCAAATAGCTGGTATCTAGAAACATCGTTAGAAGCCTCAGCAGGGGTGTACTGCTGGCTATGGGTGTAACCTAGAGTGGTTTTTAGGCTACTTACGCAAAAGGTCCAACAGTCTCACTCATAATTTAGTGCATAGGGATGGCTAGTGGGTAATCACCTTTCTCTGAAACTGCTATGTTTATAAAAAAAAAAAAAGGGTTAATCCTAGAGGGACCTGGCACCCAGACCACTTCATTAAACTGAAGTGGTCTGGGTGCCTAGAGTGGTCCTTTAACCTGTGACTTTGGCTTTATCACCTCAAACATATTGTCATCTACTGAAAAATCATTGTGGTTAATACACCAACTCTATCAACATTCTACACCCAACCCTCATGACATATTACTTTACTATGTACGTTTACAAGCAAGATTCTTGCCAAGCATGATAAAACAGCAGCTCATTGTGAAAGGATGACACAGACCTTTTAGGTTGGAAGTTTGAAAACAATGATGATGTGTTGAGTGTTTGTTTGCATATTACTCTTGTGGGAGAGTGATAAATTACGTTAGAGTGGTCGCAATGGACAATGGTGTGTCCGTTATTATGGGGGGTTTGTTTATTTGACTCGTGTTTCTGCCCGGTTAGGCTTGTGAATTGCGGTAAATATTTTCTATTGTTTGTTATTTTTAGCCTATATTGTGTCACTGACTGCTGTATGAGTATTGTATACCTATTAGTGATTTAATAAATATATATATAGACATTTCTTATGGTTTCCTGGTGTGCATTATTTTTTTATTTAATTATTAGTTATTATGGATGGCCCTCTTCTTGACTCTGTGTTTTGTGTTGATGGAGATACAGTATCTAATCTTAATATATTTGTATTAACTTCAGTTTTTATAATTGGGGAGAAGTTAAAATGTTATGTATTTTTTATTGTTACAAAACTATTTTCATGTTTTTAGATTTTAATTTTTAACTATTTTTAAAATGTGCTTGCCGACTGCATTTAAAAAATAAAATAAAAAATTTAATGTATTTATTTCAGGGGTTGTGACCTACCGCCATCCCATATTTCCTGTTAATTAATCACCCCTTTCTAATTTTGCTGAATTTCTCTAAAAGTATTCAACACATAAATGCATGATAAAAGTCCCCTGATTATTACATACCTAGTTTTAATTTGTCACAGTGTGCTATTTTATGTGAATTTCCAAGACATTGTTGTGTCCCATCGTAAAGTAGGTAGATCACGTATCTCTCTAGAGACAAATGGTCTAACTTGTTATCTTGCCTTTTCAGATTGAAGCTGCAATGGATGCCATTCACAAACAAAAACAATGGCAGTTCAAAAAAACCATGGACGTAAGTAGTTAGGTTTCTGCATTTTCTTGTAAATTAGATTGTGTAAGAGTGAGAATGTCAGCATGTAGTGTTATCTTCCTATGTTTCATTTTCAGTGAAGATTGCAAAACCTCTTTATTATTTCGTTATATTTGTTTTCACGTTTCAATCAGAATTAAAACATACAAGATAGATGCTATATATATAAATTAAATACTCAGTATCAGAATGTGGGCTTATAGTATTTGTATATTTGGTAGGTATAGTTGGAGAACATACCTGTGCCTCTAGGAGACATAAATAGGTAGGAGCAATTATAAGACAGCAATAAATAATTGTTGCCTCGGAGCTTAGATTCCAACTCTACAAACAATTCCTTGAGAAGAACATGGTTATCAGCAAAAATAAGCATGGTTTTATGAAGCACAAGTCATGTCAAACTAGCTTGATTGCATTCTATGAAGAAGTAGGTAGAAGTATAGATCGGCGTGTTGCAGTGGATGTGATCTATTTGGATTTTGCTAAGGCGTTTGATACAGTTCCACACAATAGATTACTGTTTAAACTCAAAGAAAATTGGTGTAGATGAAAATTCTTGTTCTTGGGTAGACACTGGCTTAAAAACAGAGTACAAAGAGTTGTCATTAAAGGTAAATTTACCTGGCCAGAGGTGGCAAATGGTGTCCCTCAGGGTTCTGTTCTGGGACCCCTTCTATTTAACATGTTTATAAGTGATATTTAAAATAGCATTGAAAGTCATGTTTCAGTGTTTGCAGATGACACAAAACTCTGTAAAGTAATACAATGTGAGCAGGATATTACTTTGCTGCAGAAGGATTTAGATAGACTGGGGGACTGGGCACTCAAATGGCAAATGACATTTTTTTTTTTTTTTTTAATTCTTTATTTAGGTTGTGCATGAAATAACATTCAGGTTTGCACTACCACAACGGTTGATGCAAACGGAGCATTAGACAGATGAGTATACAGATGTGGTTTCAGATACTAGGCACATTTTTTGTTATAATAAAGAAAATACTGAACTATATGTTCTGGTCTAGACAAGCAATGTCATACATTTTTACATGAGAGTGACTAGCTAGAATGCTGGTAGAGAACATTTGAGGATACATTTTGTGCGTGGGTACGCTAACCTATGTATGTATATACTCGCAAGTAAGGTGAAGGCATTACTTTTAAAAGGTGAAATAGAAAGAAAAAGCAAAGGCCTGAAGGAAAACAAACATAGGATTTTGTATGTTCCATCCTGATTGATATTACCTTCTAGGTAAGTGCTACTGGCGGTTATTCACTGGTGTGGTACCACCAGGTCATTTCGTGTAGAGCGAGTTGCACCTATTGCTGTTAATAATTACACTTGGCAATAGCTGGGTTATTCTCGAATGGCATGTTAAATTAGGGTCAGGCAGGGGAGAGTACTTTGGTCGATGGACTGTCCACTTAGAGGAGTGTAAGAAGCAGACAAGCAGTTAACACTAACAGCCTAATAACATAACTGTGACTATGGAACAGGTAAGTATGTTAACTAAAAGCTCTGGCATATTACTGTCTCGTGTCAGGCATATTTCAGACCCGTTTAGGTCTGCCTTTGATCCGCAAGGAACGAAGGGTGTCGCTCTTTCAGTGTTCCATCCGTGTGCCAGCTTGGTTGCTCCCTGGGGCTCACTGGGACTCAATAGCAATCAGAGAGTCCTGTGGAAATCCCAGTGTAGGTAGTAAAGCTCTAGCTTCCTGGAGGTCCCGTTCCTCGTGTTTGGCTTCTCCGTGCAGGATCTGCAATGTGCGAATCCGTGTTTCTGCAGGAGCACTCAAAGGGCTCCATGCCCGAGAGGGCAGCCGCGGGCACCATCCCAGATTGCCGCCATTTTGTCACTCAGGCTCCTGGTGCTCTGTGCTGGGTAGGCCAGGTGTGGGGCCGATGTCAGTCAGTATTACCCCGAGTGGGGTCCGGGATAACCCCCCCGGCCCAAGGGGGGGGAGCGGGACCCGTGAGGCACATCACCAGGTTGCTGCACGGCTGTCCGGCTCATATACAGGACGGCGGACGTCCGTCCCGATCTTCACCTTCACAGGCCGCAGGCCCCAAAGCCTCGTATCGCCCCCAAGGGGCTCCGAAACTCCCGATCTCGGGAACCGCAGCGCTACCGGCAGCTGTCTGGATACTTGGGGTACCTCCTGGGCTCCAATGTATGTGGGAAGCTTAGGTATTTTGCCCCTGAAGAATAGATTTTGCAGGAGCCTCTTCCACCCGCGACCGGGCAGCATGGCGGTCGGGCCCCGCCCCCCGGCAAATGAAATTTAATGTATGAAAATGCAAAGTTATATACATCGGCGTTAGGAATGCACAAAAAACGTATACCCTTAATGGATGTGAATTCGGGATTATTCTAGCTCCTAGTGACCGAATAATCTAAATTTTATTAAAGACAGGAGGCGAATATTTGCTTATCTTTCTTTACTGAAACTCCCAGCAGCAAAGAAACAGTTAACAGCAGTGTAAAAAAAAGTTTAACCAATCAGAGTGCATCACAGCAATATAAACTGTCATCAGGCTCCTCCCAATTCCTCTTTCTTGATGTAGCCGATCAGCTGTAGAGTCAACCATGTAAAAGTAGTCATTAAAACGATGAACAGGTAACGGTGAAGGTATCTTTAAGGATGAAGGTAGTGATCAACCCGCAGGTAGAGTCAAGGCAGAAGGCAAGCGATCTTCACACTAGGAGGAAGGAGAAATATCGTGAAAGTATGGTCTCTTTGGCAAAAGAAAAACCAAATAAATGCAGTGAACTGACTTCCAATTTAGTGCAAGCTCTAACTATGGTAATAACAGAGTGGTATAACAGTAAATGACCATCTAGAATTTAATGAACTAGATATAATATAAAAAACGGGTTATAATAATAACGACCTAATGAGTCTAGGTTAGCGAAAGAGAGGATGTAAGTCATAGTTAGAAATTGGAGGTAGTACAGGATACTTACCTAGAAGGGTGGGAAGAGAAAACTAGGGTAGGAAAATATTCGCCTCCTGTCTTTAATAAAATTTAGATTATTCGGTCACTAGGAGCTAGAATAATCCCGAATTTTATGGCAAGACAGGAGGCCTCATATTTGCTATTTTAACGCACAGATAGCAAGGACAGAGAAACGTGAGGAGAGTGTCTAAAATAAAAGGTACGGAAGGTGGATTCTCTAGACCAATCAGCGGAGGATAGAATTTCCGCTAAGGAACCTCCAGCTAAGAGTGCTGAAGAGGCGGCTGCGCCTCTAACCGAGTGAGCCCCGAAAGATGCATCAATGCCAGCCAGGGCTAGGAGCCATTTAATCCAGCGTGCAATGGTAGGGCACGAAACTGGTTTGTGAGGCCGTACATAGGATACCAGGAGGGGCCCGGTAGGTGCTCTGAGAAGGGTAGTGCGAGCGATATAGTGTCTTATGCACCGGGCTACGCATAGGAGTGGTCTCTCCGAGAAGTAAGGGTAGCTCACGGTAGATGAGTTGGTCTTAGTGCGTCTAGTGATGTGAAAGTGTACCCCCTCTGGTGTGAAATCGAGGGCGTGAAAGTCGAAAGCCCTGATGTCGGAAACTCTTCGGAAGGAGACCAAGCAGAGGAGGAGGGCTAATTTGGCTGATAATTGGCGTAGGGAAAGCGCTTCGTTGTCCGGCCAAGCTTCCAGGAACGTGAGCATGACGGCAACGTCCCAGAATTGATTATATTTGGGATTCGGGGGTCTAGCGATGCGGATGCCCCGCAAAAGTCTGCAGACAGACGGGTGTTTGCCCACCGAAGAGCCTTCTATAGGAACGTGCGCTGCAGAAATAGCAGACCGAAACACGTTAATGGTCCGGTAGGATTTACCCTGGTCGAATAAAGACGACAGGAAGTTAATAATATTAATTATAGGTGTTGAAAAGGGATCAAGGTTCCTTTCCAAGCACCAGCAACTCCATAGGCGCCATGCAGAGATGTAAGAGCGTCTGGTTCCTGGGGCCCATGAGTCCCAAAGGAGTCCCTGAGCAGTTGTCGAAAGGCCTGAGACATTCCACGATCCCCTGAAATGGTCCAAGCCACTAGTTGGAGATGGTCCTGGATCGCCAATGGGTGAAAGTTGTCTATCGAGTCTCTGAGGAGGTCGTGGGTGCAGGGTAGTAGCAGGGGAAATTCCACTGACATTTCCAGTAGGTAAGGGTACCATGGTTGGGCCCGCCATAGCGGGGTCACTAGAGTTATCTTGACACCTTGAGTTCTGAGAAGTTGTAGCGTGCGTGGAATCATGGAGAATGGAGGGAACGCATATGCCCCTGACATCGGCCACTTCTGTAGGAAGGCATCGACTGCAAGGCACGCTGGGTCCGGTAACCAGCTGTAAAAAGCGTCCGTCTGCCTGTTGAGGCGAGATGCAAAGAGGTCCAGGTTGAATGGTCCCCGGCAAATCTGGTGATGATGAAATATTTGTGGATTCAGTTGCCAATCGCTGGAGTCCCTCCAGTGGCGGGAGAACCAGTCTGCGACGAGGTTGTCTGTTCCCGGCAGATATTCCGCTCGCAGGGAGATATTCCTGTCTAGGCAGAACTGATATAATTCCTTGGTCAGGTCTGAGAGCATCTTTGATTTGGAACCTCCTAGATGATTCACGTAGCGGACTGCGGACACGTTGTCCATTTTCAGCACAACTGAACAGTTGTAGGCATCTTTGGCGAAGCTGCGGATTGCAAATGAGCCTGCAATCAGTTCGAGGCAGTTGATGTGAAGTGCGCGTTCTGAGTGGGACCAGAGTCCTCCTGTAGAGGTTTCCGAGCAGGTTGCGCCCCATCCGAGCAAACTTGCATCTGATTCCAGGATGAAGTCTGGTTGGGATCCGAAAATGGCTCTTCCATTCCAGGCATCCATATGTTGTAGCCACCAATGGAGCTCGAGCCGGGCCTCGTCCGTGAGTGTGATCTGTTGGTCGTAAGATGTCGACTGGTGTAGGTATTGGGTCTTTAATCGTTGCAGTGCCCGGTAATGCAGTGGGGCAGGGAATATAGCCTGTATTGAGGCGGAGAGCAAGCCGATGGTGCGGGCTAGATCCCGTAGGCGAAGGTGTGGTGATATCAGTAACTTCCGAATGTCTCTTTTTATGGATTTTATTCTGGGTGCCGGAAGTTGAAGGACTGCTTGAACTGAGTCTATCTGGAACCCCAACTTCCATTTTGAAGTGACGGTATACGATGAAATTGTTCAGATCTTTCAGGTTGATTACTGGTCGTAGACCCCCTGATTTTTTCTTTACCAGAAACATGTTGCTTACGAAGACCTGTGGGCCCACAACTCGTTCGATCGCACCTTTGGTGCATAGATCGTTGAGTTCGCTCCGTAGAGTCGACTCGTCTAGCAAAGACATTTTTATTGGGGTAGGAAGGGAATTTTGAATTGGTTCGACTGAAAAATCCAGGTGGAACCCGGACACCGTTTGAAGGATCCAAGGAGTTAGTTGAGACCACTGTTGGGAAAAAAGGGTTAACCGGCCTGCAATAGGAATAATAGAATAAGGAAGGTCCATTACCTGTAGCAGAGCGACCGCGTAGGGAAGCGGATCCACGTCCTCGGATTGCTCCGCGAGAGGGAAAAATTGTCTGTGTTGGAATCGGGTATTGCCCGAATTCCAGGTGTCTGAAGGTCGAGGCCTGTAGCCTGTGAAGGCGGCTCTGCCAGTCGCTCGGCCTCTATAGCGACCAGCTCTTCCAGAAAAACGCTGAGAGCGAAATACCTTGCGAATAGAGGATTGTGCCTTTGTCAGTGTTGTAAAAACAGAGACGTGTTTACTTAGTTCTTTTATGAACTTGTCTCCAAATAACATGCCTTGAGCTTCTGGGCCAAGTTCTTTGGTGCCTAGTTCGGCAAGTTTAGCATCAATTTTATAAAGGACGGCTTTCCGCCGCTCTGTTGATATTGCCACATTGGCATTGCCTAAAAGGCATAAGGCCCTTTGTGCCCACTCTCGCACCATATGTGCGTCAAATGTGCCACCTGATAAAGCCTCGTCTGCAATAATGAAAATTTGTGTGAGCGGGCCCGCCACATCCATCAACTTGTCTTGAGCAGTTTTAAGACCCTGTTCTAGACCTTTACGGGGGTCTTTCCCTGACTTGGTTAGAAAGGTCACAAGGAAGGGGTCGAATTCTGGTGTATTGGCCACCTTGTCTGGGATGGTGGGGCGTGGGCATTCAGCCCTTAATTTGGCTCTCACCTCTTTTTCTAAAGGCCGACGGAGCCACATTCTACAGTATTTGGCAATGTGGTCTGGGGGTGTCCATTCGGCCGATCTAGGGTGCTTAATGCACCTGGGGTCAAATAGAGGGCGTCCAGAGGTGTCAAATAAGGTATCTATGGGGTCAGACTCCGATTGGAGTTCCTCTAGAGGTATGAGGGGTTCATTAGTTGCAGAATCGGATGGATAAAGGTCTCGGAATGTCTTATGAGGCGGAGCCTCAGTATCAGAGTGTTCTGCGTAGTATTCGTCTAATACTTGGAGGTTAAAATCAGAGGTAGAACCCTCAAATGCGTCAAATTTATCATGTTTGGGTTTTGAATAGGGCACTTTAGGGTGTTTAGCGGGCGCTTTGCCTTTACCGGCGGTGGCGCTATCGCCCTTCCAAGGGCGTTTGCGAGGGGCTCCTTCATGTTCCGAAGTGTGAGAATCTTCGGAATCTGAGAGTTGGGTAATGGCCGCCGTAGGGGCTGGTATTGTCTGCTCGCTGAAAGCCGCTAAAGCTTTAGGAATGGATTCAGTGATGGCATTGAATAGCCAAGCCTTAAGTTCGGCAGAAACTGCTGGTTCTGGTACATCAGACATAATGTCAATAACAGTGGGGTCACCACAAAGAGAATAATATAATATACAATATATATATATAGTTTAAAATTTTTTTTTTTTTTTTTTAAATTTTTATTATTTTAATTATTTTTAATATTGGTATGCAGACAAACTAATACAATGAGGCGGTGGACTTATACAGAAAAGTAATTTTTTGTAACAGTGGGGTTCATCCACAATACATCAATGGGGTTCACCCAGAGAGGAAGGACAATGAAATGTCCAAATCAAATAACAGGTATGTGCCTGTGTCATCAAATAGGGATTACCCTGTATAGAGGCAGAAAAAAGGGGGGTCACCCTTGAAGGAAGGCTAGAGGGGGTCACCCTCAGAATAAAGGCTTGAGGGGGTCACCCTCAGTATCAAGCAAGGATTTTTTTAAGTTGACAAAAAACCTGTCAAGAAAAAGGGAAATTTTGAGTATGTATCCTTAATGATTTAAAATAAAAAGGTCTTTAAGGGATAAAAAGTACTTACCGAACAGCTGGGTCGTTGTTCTGCAGTGGGAGCTGAAATGCGAGTGAACCGCCGCGCATAAAATTTCCGCAAGATGGCGCTGAGAGGAAGCCCGGGAAAAGGTAACTAGAAATGGACGCGGAAGGAAAAGGGCGGGAAACGTCTCTATGGAGACGCAAGGTAACACACGAAGTGTGTGAGGGAAAAAACTGAGCGGAGCGGGCCGGCAAAATGCCGGGCGCTGCGGGGAAAGTGTGTCAGTTAAACAGACGGTATAAGAATACAAGTATGGTAGAAAAAATAAGAGAGGCAATAGTGTTTATAGGTTGACTGGGGAGTCAGCCCATGTCACCTAAGCAGAGTGTAAAAGCACAGAAAGGCTGAGAAAATACTAGAATAGGTAAATGAATAAATATATATAATATTAAAGCAATATACTCATATAAATGTATATAAAAATTGAGCATAAATAGGAGTATAATTAGAATAGACTCACCTGGGAGGCTAAGCAGCAAAGAAAGAGGAATTGGGAGGAGCCTGATGACAGTTTATATTGCTGTGATGCACTCTGATTGGTTAAACTTTTTTTTACACTGCTGTTAACTGTTTCTTTGCTGCTGGGAGTTTCAGTAAAGAAAGATAAGCAAATATGAAGCCTCCTGTCTTGCCATAAAATTAGTGATAACACACGAGAAGGACTTGGGAATTGTTGTAGACAGCAAACTATGCAACAATGTGCAATGTCAATCAGCAGTGGCCAAGGCCAGTAAGGTATTGTCATGCATGAAAAAGGGCATTCATTCTCGGGACGAGAATATCATTTTGCCTCTTTATAAATAACTGGTAAGACCACATCTTAAATATGCTGTGCAATTTTGTGCAGCTGTTCTAAGAAAATATATTATGGCACTAGAAAGAGTGCAGAGGCGGGTTACAAAATTAATACAAGGAATGGAACATTTTAGCTATGAAGAAAGGTTAACAAATTTAAACCTCTTTAGTTTAGAAAAACGTCACCTCATATGGGATATGATAACATTATACAAATATATCCGGGGCCAATACAAACCATTGTGTTGAAATCTATTCACAAACCGGACTTTATGTAGGTTTTGCCTTCTTTTGGGTCAACAGCAGAAAACAAATGTGAGGAAGGCTGAACTCGATAGACGCATGTCTCTTTTCAGCTATGTAACTATGAAGAGGAAGGGCACATAAGAAAACATATCTGGAGCCAAAGGCATCAACCATACAGATAAGACAAAGATTCATCAAGAAAATAAGAAAATAGAATGCAGTAGATCAAACAGAAAAATAAGAAAGATAAGGAGAATGGCTGATATTCCTGGAACAACTGTATTTTTTTAAGAGTCCCCATTTGTGGCCATCATGGGTACAAATTGTGTGATTCTCGAGACATCCCAATTGTGGGGGTGATGGGTTACTCATGGGACCCTGTAAAGATGCAAAAGGAGGTGGGAGTCTGCCTGTGGAGGAAAGTCGTCACAGGAAGCTGTATAACTTGAAAAGTATGTGTAAAATGTAAGTGATAAACCCTCAAATTCATTAGCACGCTGAATGAAGGAAAATTCCCTTATCCAGGCCGTTCTGAAACTTAATCATGAAGTCCATGTGAGCACAGGCAGGTGCAGCAGGTGCTTCTGGGATTTGTAACATGCTATCAGACTAGATAGGTTTGTCTGGTTAGGCGTGAGGAGTGAGGTAAGTAACCTGCAGAGAAGATGAAGAAGCTCTGCTGGGGAAATGTCTTCGGACAAGTCACGTATCCGTATATTCTTATAGCTCAGTTTGTCCCCCATGGTATCCAGCCTTATTGCAGTCTCCTGCTGAGAGAGCTGAAGCTACATTAGCTTCTGTTTTATAGTGACCTGTCAATTTTTTTGGTTCCCTATGTTCTCTTCCACAGCCTTCACACTGCCAGCCAGGCCTTTCATTTCATCTTTGAGAATGGAAATATCTGAGGCTATTATTAGGTGAATATCCTCAAGAAGGGTATGCAAGTCCACTTTTGTGTTCTGTATAGAAGCTGCCATTTCCATGAGAGGAAGTTTTGAAAATAAATGATGGACCGGCAGTTCATCTACTGTACTGAGAGATTGATCTCTGGATGAAGAAGCAAGATCATCCATCTCCGGTGCCATATTGGTATATTGTCCCTTTTATGTCTTAGTTTGAACAAGTTACCAATATGCAAAGTTCTAGATGGTTTGTCCACTCTCTGCTTCTGAATTCTCTGACCCATGGTCACCAGCACAAGAACAAACTGTTGACACTAAAATGGTAAGGTTGGCCCTCGTTTTATCAGGGAATAGCATTGCAGAAAGAGTGAATCCGTCCACCTCAACCTTTGGCTTCCACAGAAATAATAATCACAGTGATGAGTCTTTAAACTACATTAAATTACAAAAAAATATGCACAATGCTTTCCTATGGACGCTGGCGTCTTCTCACTGTGAAAATCACAGTGAAAAGCGCGGAAGCGCCTCTAGCGGCTGTCAATGAGACAGCCACTAGAGGCTGGATTAACCCTAAAGTGAAACATAGCAGTTTCTATGAAACTGCTATGTTTATAGAAAAAAGGGTCAAACCTAGCTGGACCAGGCATTAAGCTGAAGTGGTCTGGGTGCCATAGTGGTCCTTTAATGATGTGGAATATGTAGTTACATGTCTAGCATAACAATGAGCGGAGAACACAGCAAAGCTAGAATTACCCGATGCTCACTAAACATTTTAACTCTTCTGGTTGTTTCCAGAAATTATACTTTGTATTGCAGAAATAGAAGAGAGAGAAAAAGATCTCACCAAGACTTTGCATTAGATTCTAGACTACCTTATTCAGACATGAACATGGCATGTAAGGGGGACTGTGGGAATTTGCAGACTTGAGCCCATTTTTAGTTTATCTATCAGATGCCAAATTCGAACAAAATCCACATTTGCCAGTCCGGACCTCATGAAGCCCAAAAGATGCTGCCATAGTTGGAGTTATATCCACGGCAGCAGGGAGGTCAAACTCTTTATGTGCAGTGTCATAGCAATAGGCTGCACATACAGGGCACAGGCAACATGACCACTTCTTATCAGTGAAGTGGTTATAGTGCTTGGAGTAACGCATTAACTTAAAAATGAAACCGAAATACAGATTTCACCAAATAGAGTGTTGTTAGTGGTTTATGGCATGCATTCAAAGGAAACATTTACAGTACTTTTTCTTCTAAGCAACTTTTGGGTTTGCCATGGGTCCTTAGCCATGAATGTCAGTAGTAATGGTAATAATAAATGGGAAACCGGAGAAAAAAATGCAATATTTGATGCTATGAGACTGGTCTGGTTGTTTGTCCGTCCGTCCGTCCGTGACCAGAAACCAGACAGAGACAGAGCTAGATGCAAAAACACCTTTATTAATAAATAACAAATAAATAACCAAAAGCAAAGTCCAGGAATCAAGCAGGGGTCAGTCACCAGAGCGGGTAGTCAGACAAGCCAGGATCAGGAACACGGACAGCAGCGGAGTCAGGAACAAGGCCGGAGTCAGGAACCAGGAACAAACAGGAAACACAGGAACAAGGAGACTTCTGGGGAACAGGAAACCACGCAAGGGCAAGGAGGTTCTGGGATTTGCTGCTTAACCCCTTCAGGACCGCTGACGGTTCAGGACCGTCAGCGGTAAAACGTGCGTTTGGACCGCTGACGGTCCTGAACCGTCACAACGGTCTGGGGCTACTTACCTGATCGCCGTCGGTCCCACGGCGGCGATCAGCTCTCCTCCCGGTCCAGAGGGACTGCCTGTCTGCCCGGGCAGTCCCCCCTCGGCAGATTAGGACCCCACGGCCATGTGATCACTCGATCACATGACCGCAATAGTGTCTGCCTGCAGGGGGACTGTCTGTGCTGACAGGCAGTCTCCCTGCATCTGTAAAATCAAAAAATAAAGTGAAAAAATCAATCAGTGTAAAAAAAACATAATAATATGTGTATATATATATATATATATATATATATATGATATATATACATGTATTATATCTATATATACCTATATATAATATATGTATATATATCATATATATAATGTCATACTAAGTGTATTTTTATATTTATATATACGTATATTAATATAAAAATACACTTATATTTAAATTACACACGAATATATACAATATATATAATAACTATATATATGGTATATATATATTATTATAAAATACAAATAATATGTTAATAAAAATAAATAACAAAAAATAAAAATAATTTGTAATAATTAAAAAAATTATATATATATATGCAATTTTATTCTAACAGTATTTTGATATTGATATATCTATATTTATATCAAAATACACTTAGAATGTAATGATATATATATCTATGTATAAATAAATAAATAAAAATAATACGAAATATACATATGTCCACATACATAATTACATAAATAATTTCATAAATATACACGTAGACGTCAAATATATAAATATGTATATATATTAAAATTCGACGTGCGTATTTATGTAATATTTTTACCTAATTAAGTAATTTTAATGATTGCAATTTGAGGGACCTGCCTGCCAACCCAGGCCGAAAGTCCAGATAATTTAATTTGCTAGCACTGTGTTTAACCCTGTAACTTTCTATAACACCCTAAATCCTGTACATGGGGGTACTGTTTTACTCGGGAGACTTTGCTGAACACAAATATTAGTGTTTCAAAACAGTAAAACATATCACAGCGATGATATTGTCAGTGAAAGTGAAGTTTTTTGCATTTTTCACACACAAACAGCTCTTTCACTGAGGATATTATTGCTGTGATATATTTTACTGTTCTGATACACTAATATTTGTGTTCAGCGAAGTCTCCCGAGTATAACAGTACCTCACATGTAGAGGTTTTATAGTGTTTGTGAAAGTTACAGGGTCAAATATAAGGCTTGATTTTACTTTTTTTTTTTTTTTTTTATTGAAATTTGTCAGATTGGTTAGGTTGCCTTTGAGAGCGTATGGTAGCCAAGGGATGAGAATTAGCCCCATGATGGCATACCATTTGCAAAAGAAGACAACCCAAGGTATTGCAAATGGGGTATGTTCAGCCTTTTTTAGTAGCCACTTAGTCACAAACACCGGCCAAAGTTAGCGTTTTTTGCATTTTTAACACACAAACAAATATAAATGCTAACTTTGGCCAGTGTTTGTGACTAGGTGGCTACTAAAAAAAGACTGGACATACCCCATTTTGAATACCCTGGGTTGTCTACTTTAAAAAATATGTACGTTAGGTGTGTTTCGGGGATTTATGACAGATAACGGTGTTACAATGTCACTATTGATACATTTAAAATATATATATATTGAAACAGCAATTTCCTACTTGTATTTATAGGCCTATAACTTGCAAAAAAAAGCAATAAAGCAAGTAAACACTGGGTGTTTTTAAACTCGGGACAAAATTTTGAATCTATTTAGCAGTTTTTTTCATTAGCTTTTGTAGATAAGTAAAAGATTTTTCAAGTAAAAGTCCAAAAACATGTTTTTTTTTTAATTTTTCACCATATTTTATTATTTTTTTAAATACAATAAATGACATAATACAAATAATGGTATGTAAATAAAGCCCTTCTTGTCGTGAAAAAAACAATATATAACTAATATGGGAACCGTAAATGAGAGAGCGGAAAATTACAGCTAAACACAAACACCACAAAAGTGTTAAAACTGCTCTGGTCCTTAACGTACAAACATCGCAAAAACAGGCCGGTCCTTAACCCCTTAACGACGAGTGACGGACGAGATCCGTCACTCAGGGGAATGCGTTAATGATGAGTGACGGACCTCGCGGCGATCGTGGGGTTAATGGTGCTCCGGTCTGCCTCTGCATTAGAGGCAGACCGGGAGCACCGGATCCGGCTGCCCCAATACATGTGCCCGCTCTGACAGCATGCCAGAGCGAGCACATGTGCTCTCTATACTCACCTCCGCCTCCCTGCACTTCCGGGTTCAGTGTGAAGTGCAGGGAGACGGATCAGTGTTGATCCTGCCCCCTGCTGGAAAAAAATAAAGTTTATTTAAAATCCCACCCCCCTTTACCCCCCCTTTACCCATTTTAATAAAAAATGAACCCCTTCCCTGCCAATTGATCACTGACTGCAGTGATCAATTGGCAGGGATTACATTTTACTATGATCTGATTTTTTTTTTAACCCCTGAGGGTTAATTCTTTTTTTTTTTAACCCTCAGGGGTTCAATTTATTTTATTAATTAATTTAAATATTTTAAAATTATAAATTTAGCTAGCTGGGGAGGGTGGAAGTTAGTGGGGAATTGGGGGATTTAGTATTAGGCTAACTAGGGGTTAACGTTAAAAAAAGTTTAAAAATAAGCTTTAAAAAGTTAAAAAATTAAGTTCAAAAAAAAGTTTTAATAACGTTTAAGTATAAAATTAAAAAAATAAACCCTTTACCCAGTCCAAATAAAAATTAACCCCTTCCCTGCCAGTCGATCACTGCCTACAGTGATCAAAATACTTATCACAGTATTATCTAATTTTTTTTTTAACCCCTGACGATTAACTTTTATTTATTTTTAACCCTCAGGGGTTAAATTTATTTAATTAACTAATTTAAATATTGTATAATTAAATATTTTGCTAGCTGGGGTGGGTGGGAGTTATGGGAAAATGGGGAATTTACTGTTAGTGCTGCTTACTACTAGTTAGGGGTTAACGTAAAAAAAAGCTTAGAAAAATGTTAAATCTGTAAAAAAAAGTTTTACGAAAGTTTAGGAAACTTAAAAAAAATTAATAAGCAAAACAAAAGTTTAAAAAATAGTTTTAAAAAGTAAAAAAAGTTTTAAAAAGTAAAAAAATACATTTAATAACGCTCATTACCACTACACCTGGTACAAGCTAGCGGAAAAATGATCCCACGCTTAGGTTCAAAATATGCCTTTTGAAATACCCTGGGATGTCTTCTTTAAGAAATGGTATGGCTTTATGGGGTATTTGGTTTATATAGCCTGGTAAAATACTCTAAAATGGGACATGGGCACAGCGTAAAAATTCAAAGTTTGAAAAAAAATGGAATGGCTGTGTCCCAAATGTGCCCCTCCGATGTCCACATATACCTGGCAAAGGTACATACGGAGGTATTTTTGTACTCAG
The DNA here is from genome assembly GCF_036172605.1 of Pelobates fuscus. Classification (NCBI taxonomy): domain Eukaryota; kingdom Metazoa; phylum Chordata; class Amphibia; order Anura; family Pelobatidae; genus Pelobates; species Pelobates fuscus. The sequence continues at coordinate 54,015,692 of NC_086321.1, read as the reverse complement.
CAGACATAGCTGAGCAACATATGAAGTATTATACAGTGGTAGTACACATAAGGTTTGCAAAATATACTGTGCAAACTCACTTTGTGTGTCAAAAAGGCAGAAAAAATGCTTATTACCACTACACCTGGTACAAGCTAGCGGAAAAATGATCCCACGCTAAGGTTCAAAATATGCCTTTTGAAATTCCCTGGGATGTCTTCTTTAAGAAATGGTATGGCTTTATGGGGTATTTGGATTATATAGCCTGGTAAAATACTCTAAAATGGGACATGGGCACAGCATAAAAATTTAAAGTTTGAAAAAAAATGGAATGGCTGTGTCCCAAATGTGCCCCTCCGATGTCCACATATACCTGGCAAAGGTACATACGGGGGTATTTTTGTACTCAGCAGACATAGCTGAGCAAAATATGAAGTATTATACAGTAGTAGTACACATATGGTTTGCAAAATATACTGTGCAAACTCACTTTGTGTGTCAAAAAGGCAGAAAAAAAAGCTTATAACCACTACACCTGGTACACGCTAGCGGAAAAATGATCCCACGCTAAGGTTCAAAATATGCCTTTTGAAACACCCTGGGGTGTCTACTTTAAGAAATGGTAGGCCTTTGTGGGGTAGTTTGAAATTAAAACCTTCAAAGATGCTTGGAAATTGCACATAGGCCCGGCGTCAAAATTCAAAGTTTGGTCAAAACTGATATGGCTTGGTCTCCTATATGGCACTGTAGCTTCACAAAATAGTGCCATAGACATACAATGGGGGTGTCCTTTTACTCAGAAGACTTAGCTGAGCATAATTTGGGGGGTTTGAACTTAGTGGCACACATGAAATATACAAAATGCCCAGCAAAAATGCAATCCGTATGTAAAAAATGCACAACATTATTTTTTACCACATACTTTGGCATGTAATGGTAAAAAAATGGGGGCATGTTAAGGCACAATATGCACCTTATGAGATACCCTGGAGTGTCTACTTTTACAAATGGTAGGCCTTTGTGGGGTGTTTTTGAACAGTCAAACTGTTATAATACCCCAAATGGAAGCATAGGCTCATTAAATCCGTCTCTCAAAATTCTACTGTGAATACTGAAAAGGACAGGTCTCCTGTATGGCACTGTAGCTTCACGAAATAGTGCCATAGACATACAATGGGGGTGTCCTTTTACTCAGAAGACTTAGCTGAGCATAATTTGGGGGGTTTGAACTTAGTGGCACATATGAAATATACAAAATGCCCAGCAAAAATGCAATCCGTATGTAAAAAATGCACAACATTATTTTTTACCAAATACTTTGGCATGTAATGGTAAAAAAATGGGGGCATGTTAAGGCACAATATGCACCTTATGAGATACCCTGGAGTGTCTACTTTTACAAATGGTGGGCCTTTGTGGGTTTTTTGAACAGTCAAACTGTTATAATACCCCAAATGGAAGCATGGGCTCATTAAATCCGCCTCTCAAAATTCTACTGTGAATACTGAAAAGGACAGGTCTCCTATATGGCACTGTAGCTTCACGAAATAGTGCCAAAGACATACAATGGGGGTACCGTTGTACTCAGCAGAAGTAACTGAACACATAATAAAACTTTGTACAGGAATAGCACACACCAACTTTACAAAATACACATGAGAAGTTCTTTGTTATAAGTTTGTGTGAAAACTCCCAAAAAACACAATTTGACTCCAATATTTAGCAGAGGTTGGCGGTAAAATGGCTACGTAGAAAGTGTCAAAACAACCTTAGGTAAATAGCCTGTGGTGTCTACTTTATATAAATATATACTTTTGTGTGGCAATTTTGTTTTCTTTTATGGCTATTAGGCTTACAAGACAAACATACCAAATTCTAAAATCGCTCCACATTAAAAGTTTATTTTACTCCTTGTGCTTTGTGACCTGTAACTACCAAAAAAACTTAAAATCCCAGACACATTATATATTCTGTAAATCAGAACAACTAAATGAATTTATTTTTAATTACTTTCCTTAACCTGCACTAATTATGTACACATTATTATTGCAAAAACTGTAAAAAAACACACAAAAATTAATTTTTTTGCATATTTCTGTATTTTTTTTTATAATAAATAAGCATTTATATATATATGTGTTACATCAAATTAAAGCCCTTTCTGTCCTTTAAAAAACGGTATATAATATGTGTCGGTGCAATAAATTAGTAAAATGCAAATTGCAGTTGAACACAAATATCAAAAAATGCAAAAAATGCAGTTTTCATTAAGTGAAAGACAAGCTTCTGAAGCTCTGTCCTTAAGGGGTTAAGGGGTTAAATAGGCTGAACTGATTAGCAGCAGGGTTGGTTACTATTCTCAGGTGAGTAACCGTGGCAACATACTGAAGGAGCTGATCGTTAATTACAGCTGAAAACTCAGTCACTGAAAAAGGAAGATTCGCTGTTTAAAACAGCAAAGAAACCCTGACAGTCTGATAATTCTCAGGAGAAGGATTTGGCAACAGTTTGAATTTCAGATACAAGATACTGTTCTTTTAGAAATAGTCACTAAACACTTTCTGTGCCTTGCTTTAAAAACGAACGCTAAATCGTATAACAAGTTTGCATCCGTCATAGATATTTAACCCCTTAAGGACCAAACTTCTGGAATAAAAGGGAATCATGACGTCACACATGTCCTGTGTCCTTAAGGGGTTGAAACTAAATTTTTGCAAAATTTACTTTTAAATAAAGGTAAGCCAAAATGGAAAATTTACACAGCTACATCATTTTTCAAACCGGTCGACTGGGAATATTAAATACATATTCATATATACTAATACATGTAATTTCATCATTATATAATTTTAGCATGTCCTACTGCAAGTTCTAAAGATGCCTTGAGGGACATCATTTGTTATGAGATTGCGCCACAACGCAACAATTTTGGACCCGTTTACACTTTGTGTGGATTTCAAATGAAAAGGATTTTTTTTGCTTCTAGCATGTAAACCTTGCCTTACAATAAAATAAATAAATAAATTGGGGGTTTTCCTGAGAAAACAACAACACTGCGAATATTATTAATCCTCCCAAACCTAGTTTTGCAAACTTCTTGTGACACACTTAGAATGTCATTGTAGGCTTGTGCACATAATCCATTCTTGCCATTAATCTATTTATTTTTTATTTACAGTCTAAGAAAATGTATGAGCAGAGATGCCGGGAAAAGGATGATGCAGAACAGCAAGTGAATCGCTCTAAAAACACAGTCAGTACAAATAAGCAACAGGAAAAGGTATGAACCGTTATCTGAGTCTGAAAATGTTATAATTGAAGAGAGTTGTTGGATATGTCAGGCTTACCTATTCTGCACTTTGTATCTTTATGTCTAATACCTTAATCCCTAAGACCATAAAACAATCGTCAATGTACTTTAGCCAAATAGATACGTGGTCTGTAACAGAGTATTGGTGTACTAGAAGTTGTCCTCAAACTCCATCGTAAATAAGTTGGCGTATAATTGGCCACCATCACCGTGCCTTTTACCTGTTCATAAAAAATGGTCATATAACAAAAAAAAAAAGCATTTTTAGAACCACCGTGAGTATGGTAATCACGAACAAAGAACATTTATTGTCAAGAATGACGCTGGACAGCTTCCTTTGTACTACCTAAATGCTATTGTGTGGGATTGAAGTATAAAGATTAGCTACATTAAATGTGACTGAAAAATCGGATGTGTCAATAGATGTGTCAATAGACAAATAGACCAGGGGGCAGATAAAGGTCAGATTTACTTACCTGAACCTGTCCCTTGTGGGCATGGCCATCTTGTTTCGAGGGGTCCTCTCGAGCATTGAATAGCATTGAGGTCTATGGAAGATCCCACTGTCGGGATTGTCACTGTAGCTCTGCCCAGAATCTTAGAAAGTCAGATGGAGGATATGTGCAGAGACAAAGGAGTTCCTACTCTGTCTCTCTACATCTCTTGACTGGGTTTTAATTTCAGTAAAAATTCCAACACAGTCAAAATGAGTATTTCATAAAGGTAGAACCCTTTAATATAGTGAAAGGATTGTACATACTAACATAAGGTTATTCACTAAAGTATAATTATCTGGAATTTAATGTAATTTCAAGGTGAATAAAAAAAATTGTGATTGTGGCCTTAAGGACCACACTTCTGGAATAAAAGGGAATCATGACATGTCACACATGTCATGTGTCCTTAAGGGGTTAAAGGAACACTATAGCGCTAGGAATACACAGGGCCGGTGCAAGGATTTTTGCCGCCCTAGGCAAAAGAAAAAATTGCCGCCCCCCCATGTGACATCACAATGCCCCACCCATATGATCTGCCATATGAACTAACGCCAGTGCTGCACATTGTGCTTACATTAAAAAGCCTGCATGGACAGGCTATAGACACTGGAACCACTTCATTAAGCTGCAGTTGTTCTGGGGACTATAGTGTCCCTTTAATGTGAGGTTAATTATAGATTAGTGTCACTAATAATATACTAGATTGCCTACTTACAACCAGATGAGGATGGTGATGGGCTCTAGCTGCAGTCTGGCTCCACTGGTCTGGTGTAGAACCGGATCTCTGGAGGCTGTAACTGCGGTCACAAAATTCAATGTTCTGGGAGAATTAGAAGCAGCTCAATTTTTTGAGGCCCCTTACACAGCTCAAGGTCTGGGCCCCAGGGCCTGACGGTGAGTATGCCCATAAGGCCCACCCATAAGTCCACCTATATGTTCCACCCATTAAATTCGCTCACAGGGAGTGTAGTGTGTAGGGCATGTGTTATGTGTTATTGTAGAGGATCTAATGTGTGTGCTTATGGAATGTAGTGTATAGGCATACCAGTTTGTGTAGGTGATGCAGTGTGTTTGTGTGTAGTGGAAGCAGTGTGTGTTTGTGGTTGTCTGTAAGGGATCCATTGTTTGAATCTGTGTTTGTATGCATAAGGGATGCAAGGTGTGTGTCTGTAAGTGGGTGCATTGAGTGTGTGTAAGAAATGCATTGTTTCTGTGTGTATGTAAGAGAAGCAGTGTGTGTGTGTGTGTGTGTTTGCATGTGTGTGTAAGGGATGCATTGTGTGTTTCTGTGTATGCATAGGGGTGCATTGTGTGTGTGCGTGTAGTGTGAAATAGCTCTCCCTTCTGTCCCTTAGAGCTCTCCCCTGCCCCTTAGTGGTCTCTCCTCTCCCCCCACCCTCCCCTGGGGGTCTCTTCTCACACCCACCCACCCTCCCTGTGTTTCCCTCACCTCCCCTTCTCCTCATCTCCACTTCTCCTCACCCCCTCTCCTGTGTTCTTCTCACCTGCCCCCCGTGTCTTCTCACCTCCCCCCGTGTTCTCCTCACCTCCCCTTCTCCTCACCCCCCTCTCTCTGTGTTCTTCTCACTCCCCCCTCCCTGTGTTCTTCTCACCTCTCCTCACCCCCCTCTGTGTTCTTCTCACTCCCCCCGTGTTCTTCTTACTCCCCCCTCCCCTCTTCTTCTTAACCCCCTTCTTCTTACCCCCCTTTCTTCTTACTCCCCCCTTTCTTCTTACTCCCCCCTCCCCCTTTCTTCTTATTCCCCCCTCCCCTCTTCTTCTTACTCCCCCCTCCCCTTCTTACTCCCCCCTCCACTTGTCTTCTTCTTACTCCCCCTCCCACCTTTCTTCTTACTCCCCCCCTTTCTTCTTACTCCCCCCTCCCCTCTTCTTCTTACTCCCCCCACCCCTCTTATTCTTATTCCCACCTCCACTTGTCTTCTTCTTACTCCCCCTCCCCTCTTTCTTCTTACTCCCCCCTCCCCTCTTCTTCTTATTTCCCCCTCCCCTTTCTTCTTACTCCCCCCCTTTCTTCTTACTCCCCCCCATTTCTTCTTACTCCCCCTTCCCCTCTTCTTCTTACTCCCCCCCACCCCTCTTCTTCTTACTCCCCCCCTCCACGTGTCTTCTTCTTACTCCCCCTCCCCCTTTATTCTTACTCCCCCCACCCCTCTTCTTACTCCCCCTCCCTCTTCTTCTTACCCCCCCTCCCCTCGTACTTCTTACCCCCACCAGTTCTTCTTACCCCCCCTCCCCTCACCTCCCCCAGTTCTCCATACCCCCTCTCCCCCAGTTCTCCTTACCCTCCCCCTCCCCAGTTCTCCTCCTAACCTCACCTCCCCTGTAGCGTGGCCGAGCTCCTCTCCGGTCCGCTGTACAGGAGCTTGTGTTTCCTGTACCCGGCCGGACTGACAGGAAGTGCACACTCAGTGTGCACTTTCTGTCAGTCCGGCCGGGTCGCGGACCGGAGAGGAGCTCGGCCACGCTACAGGGGAGGTGAGGTGAGGCAGTGTGGCAGTCGCCTGAGCGCTGAGGCGGCTGCAACATTTAAAGGGCCGGCGATGGGGGCGCAGGGCGCCCCCTCCTATATGGCACCCTAGGCGGCTGCCTAGTTCGCCTTATAGGAAGCGCCGGCCCTGCTCCTTACTCTCCCCCTCCCCAGTTCTCCTCCTAACCTCACCTCCCCTTTAGCGTGGCCGAGCTCCTCTCTGGTCCGCGGTACAGGAGCTTGTGTTTCCTGTACCCGGCCGGACTGACTAAAGGGCCGGCGATGGGGGCGCAGGGCGCCCCCTCCTATCTGGTGCCCTAGGCGGCTGCCTAGCTCGCCTTATAGGAAGCGCCGGCCCTGGGAATACAAATATGTATTCCTAACCCTATAGAGCCCCAGTCACCGTTTAGGTGACTAGGGCCCCGTTCTGCAGCAAATAAATGGTTAATTAACCATTTATTTGCTTACCTTAAGCCAGCGGCGGGAACCCCAAAAAGCCTCAGTCTGCCAGCGTGTGTGTCAGGCTCACAGCGTATACTGTGCCCACTTGCCCAGTGCCACCACTCATATCTGGTGTCACAATAGCTTGCATTTAACAAAAAAAACTTTTTTGACTGTAATATAATAGCAGTCAGTTTCCTTCACACGTGTGCGTTTCAGGGCCTGCCAGGGCACAGTGTCACACCAGTGCAACGTATATCTGGTGTAACAGTAGTGTACATTTAAAAATAAATACAATTTTGACTGTAATAGATTGAATAGCAGTTAGTTGTCTGTCAGCGTGTGTGTCAGGCTCACAGCGTATACTGTGCCCACTTGCCCAGTGCCACCACTCATATCTGGTGTCACAATAGCTTGCATTTAACAACAAAAAAACTTTTTTGACTGTAATATAATAGCAGTCAGTTTCCTTCACACGTGTGCGTTTCAGGGCCTGCCAGGGCACAGTGTCACACCAGTGCAACGTATATCTGGTGTAACAGTAGTGTACATTTAAAAATAAATACAATTTTGACTGTAATAGATTGAATAGCAGTTAGTTGTCTGTCAGTGTGTGTGTCAGGCTCACAGCGTATACTGTGCCCACTTGCCCAGTGCCACCACTCATATCTGGTCACTTAATATTTGTATATAGTATGTTTACCTGTTCTAGGATGCTTGATTGGGCACCAGGATGTGGTGATAGCACTGTAAATATCTCTCTAGAATTATTGATACATTACTTTTGTTCAGGCTTTTATGACTCACTACACTGTGTGCAGAATTATTAGGCAAATGAGTATTTTGACCACATCATCCTCTTTATGCATGTTGTCTTACTCCAAGCTGTATAGGCTCGAAGGCCTACTACCAATTAAGCATATTAGGTGATGTGCATCTCTGTAATGAGAAGGGGTGTGGTCTAATGACATCAACACCCTATATCAGGTGTGCATAATTATTAGGCAACTTCCTTTCCTTTGGCAAAATGGGTCAAAAGAAGGACTTGACAGGCTCGGAAAAGTCAAAAATAGTGAGATATCTTGCAGAGGGATGCAGCACTCTTAAAATTGCAAAGCTTCTGAAGCGTGATCATTGAACAATCAAGCGTTTCATTCAAAATAGTCAACAGGGTCGCAAGAAGCGTGTGGAGAAACCAAGGCGCAAAATAACTGCCCATGAACTGAGAAAAGTCAAGCGTGCAGCTGCCAAGATGCCACTTGCCACCAGTTTGGCCATATTTCAGAGCTGCAACATCACTGGAGTGCCCGAAAGCACAAGGTGTGCAATACTCAGAGACATGGCCAAGGTAAGAAAGTCTGAAAGACGACCACCACTGAACAAGACACACAAGCTGAAACGTCAAGACTGGGCCAAGAAATATCTCAAGACTGATTTTTCTAAGGTTTTATGGACTGATGAAATGAGAGTGAGTCTTGATGGGCCAGATGGATGGATTGGTAAAGGGCAGAGAGCTCCAGTCTGACTCAGACGCCAGCAAGGTGGAGGTGGAGTACTGGTTTGGGCTGGTATCATCAAAGATGAGCTTGTGGGGCCTTTTCGGGTTGAGGATGGAGTCAAGCTCAACTCCCAGATTCTGGAAGACACCTTCTTCAAGCAGTGGTACAGGAAGAAGTCTGCATCCTTCAAGAAAAACATGATTTTCATGCAGGACAATGCTCCATCACACGCGTCCAAGTACTCCACAGCGTGGCTGGCAAGAAAGGGTATAAAAGAAGAAAATCTAATGACATGGCCTCCTTGTTCACCTGATCTGAACCCCATTGAGAACCTGTGGTCCATCATCAAATGTGAGATTTACAAGGAGGGAAAACAGTACACCTCTCTTAACAATGTCTGGGAGGCTGTGGTTGCTGCTGCACGCAATGTTGATGGTGAACAGATCAAAACACTGACAGAATCCATGGATGGCAGGCTTTTGAGTGTCCTTGCAAAGAAAGGTGGCTATATTGGTCACTGATTTGTTTTTGTTATGTTTTTGAATGTAAGAAATGTATATTTGTGAATGTTGAGATGTTATATTGGTTTCACTGGTAAAAATAAATAATTGAAATGGGTATATATTTGTTTTTTGTTAAGTTGCCTAATAATTATGCACAGTAATAGTCCCCTGCACACACAGATATCCCCCTAAAATAGCTATAACTAAAAACAAACTAAAAACTACTTCCAAAAATATTCAGCTTTGATATTAATGAGTTTTTTGGGTTCATTGAGAACATGGTTGTTGTTCAATAATAAAATTAATCCTCAAAAATACAACTTGCCTAATAATTCTGCACTCCCTGTATTAGACAGGGTTTCTTTTTTTTTTTTTTCATCATGCAGTGACACGTGTTTTTAGCAATTCAATAGATTTATTTATCTAAAAATATGTTTGATGTAGTAAATACAAAATGTAAAAAAAAAAAATGATTTGTTAATTTCAACTGTTTAGTTGATAAACCCTGAAAAAAATGATGCATGTATTTTATTCTGCTGTATTTTCTTTGGAGGTTACTGTATATAAAAAAAAAACAAAAAAACAACTTGCCAAAGCTGCAGACCGCAATCAAGGCTTTCCCATGCTTTTCAACGAGCTTTAGTCCAGCTCATTGAGAACAGAGTTGGTGCACTTGTGTCCAGTGCGGCTGCTACTTCCTTTAGCTTTGCAAAGCTGACTGAAGAGGAAGAAATCCTCACTCAGAGAGTGCTGAAAAAATGATAGACTCCAGACACGGCAAACTGAAATGCTTAATGTGTCCAGAGTGTTCCTTTAAGCTAACCAGAATTAATGTTAAAAATACCCATTCTATGTTTTTAATAATTCCATCAATATTCTCTACTCCTAGTGGTTCTGTTGTGACTGTTCTGCATGCACGTTCCGCTTCCTTTGCAATTAGACCCAAGCATTTCAAACCAAGTATCCAAGTCCCCTCAGTGAGAGGAATAACTCATTTAATTATCCTGTAACGCCATGTCCTGTAATACCATCATTAAGCCATTATTTAATAAGTAAAATAAATGTTTTTTCAATCTGAAAACATTCAGCAAACATTACATTTTTTTTTTGTGATTTAGATTTTTGCCAAGTTGGCTCATTCGAAAGTGAGTGCAGAAGATGCAGGTATGATAAATATTCACGTTATATTGATAATATGCTTTTGTCCGTTCTCAGAGTTCTCATATTCTCTGTTTTTTATATCATATGATAGTTGTCATTATCATTTTATTGATATTATGATAGATGTAATAATCACTGTATTAAAAACCTGTGTGACGTAAAAACCTGTGAGACACCGTCACTGATTGCATTGTGAGCTCGGCATTGGCAAGACTCGCACCATAGTACACGCATAGTACATATATTAGTGTGTGCACAAGGAGGAAAATAACATCTATACTTTACTAAAAAGTACTAATTTTAAAAAGGAGGTACAAAATACAATTTTAGCACTCTAGGTCAGTTGTATGTAGATATGTCCTTCAAAGCATAATAAACTGACTCAAGTTTACATGACACATAATACTGTGACAAGTAGAGTTATTTTCCTATGACAAGTAGAGTTATTTTCCTATGACAAGTAGAGTTATTTTCCTATGACAAGTAGAGTTATTTCCAAATGTTAATTCTCTGTAGTCCCAAGTAAATTCTTCAAAATTAAACTTTTCTATGCCTGTGTAACTCAGAATGAGATAATGAGCTGGTTTTAAGGTAACCATACATTTGTCAGGTACCAAACTCATCATATAATGTCAGGAATACAGTCACCTAAGAAGTTAAGCATCTAACAAATTAAAAATACCAAGAATCACCATCATACAAGTCACAATTATTTATACACGTGATGGCCAACAGGCTCCATTGGCTGTTTTGGCTGATATATTTAAATGTATTTTTCTGTTTACCACTATTCTCTGTTTAGTGCATGCAGCATGTTGTATCAAGTTATGTATTTTAAAGCATTGCTGTATCTTTGTATCACCTTCTATCTTATGTAACTTATACAATATGTGAAACTTCAGAGTGATCTGATTGGTGTTCTACATTTCCAGATAAGACATATCAACAGAATATCAACTTACTTGACAGAGTACGGCAAGACTGGCAAAAAGAACATATAAATGCCTGTGAGGTAATGTCCTACATGCTATTTCATGATTACAGTTTTGAATAGAAAGCAATACTATTCATTAGGAAGCAGGCAACTGTCCACAATAAGTTGCTAACTGTTCCAGTACTTCTCCCTCAATGTAATGGGAATCCCTTTTGATACTAAGAAGAGTCTAAAAACACATTTAATGTCAATGGGGTATCCTAAGTAACATAACCATGTTGGCTTGGCATATTGTTTATGTTGCCAATAGTCTTTCGGCAATATTCTCTGCTTCATATAATTTGGAAAACAAAATCATGATTTTCCATAGCACCCCGAGACTGCCTTATCATCCTCTGTTGCACTGACAAACAGAACTAACACTTAGACCTTATCGATGTCATGTTTGTCTAACCTGAAACACAATGAGCAATAATAAAGTATTTAACCAGGAAAGGCGCATTCAGATATTCTCTGTTTTTTAAGCACATCCTAGGAATGTTACTTTCACCCAAAATACAAGGAATGTACTCATTTAATCTACCTCGGAAGGATAAATGGCTGAGTCAACCCTGCCGGGAATTCAACCGGCAACTAGATTGTACTGATGATGCATTAGCCTACGGAGCTATCTCTGGGGTTGGTTAACTGGCCTACCAGCCCCATGAAGCTCATATTAATTTTATGATCATTCATAAAGTGCCAAGATATTCCCCAGCACATTACAATTATACAATAGGAATATTTGACCAGAAGCAATTGACATACAGAATACAGCAGAAGCAAGAGGTGTAGAAGGCCCTGCTCAAGAGTATTGTAGCGTTTCCTTGGCTTTTGTCAAACTACTCCTAACTGGTAAGATATAAAATGAAAAATGATTCATTGTTACTTTTAAAAAAATGAAAAAAAATAAAATCACTACTTACAGCCGTGAAAGCAATCATTGTGTTAACAAATTCAATATTCTACCCTTTTGCTCCCCTTTAAGACTTGTCACCAAATTTGGTCTAATCCATGCTACGGGTTACTTCTGTAAACCTCTTCTTCACCATCTGTTATGTATGGGTCATTTCTAATTGGATTACTCTGTGACTTTACCGGAAAAAGGGCTCTTTGCGGTATGAACCAGTCATGTGCTGCATGGGTAAAAATAATTAATTGCAGCTTTAGCTTTGAGATTCCTGCCATGATTTTCAATTCTGCTGAATTACATGCCACATACTGCCGAGATTATTTATATACCACATCACATTATTACATATTCATGCAAACTAATGGCAATCAGACAACCCTATTTACATATATACAGTGCAAACATCAAATCCTGGAGCAGATTTTGCTACAATATCTTGTTTTAATTTATTCACTTTGCACAATCCCATCAATGAGAATTATGTTATGCAAAGCTATGATGTATAAATTCTGTTAATCTCCCTTCAGTAGAGAATGCCTACAGTCATGCCGATGATATAGTCACAAATGGAAGGACGTTTACTAAGCAAATGGTGATGAATTTGTAATCGGATTACAATTTTTAGGCCAACATAGAAATGTTGCAAATATTCACTGTTTATTGAGTAACCATTTTACTTTCTAGAATGAATAATTTTTCATTATTTTAGAGTGAGGAATTGGAAGAATAAACTGCACTTTTACCAAAACTGTTTCAGTTCAGTTTATAAATGTCATTAAATGTCATTTTTTGCAGTACTTTCAGAAACAGGAATGGGAGAGAATAAATTATTATAGGAATGCCGTGTGGACTCATGTCAACCAGTTATCCCAGCAGTGTGTAACTAGCGATGTGGTAAGATTCGTAATATGTCATTGTCTGTCTATCTGACATCATTTTATTTTTTTTTTTAACTTTGATGGACCAGTTAACTTGCATGGCTCCTGGCCAGAAAAGGGTCACTAAACTGTCTTGTTATATGTTGCCACTATAAAGATCAGCACCAGTATGTCTTATGTAAAATAGCTTGTTTTATACAAGATTCTGCTTCACTGGACATATTAGAGGTTTTTATTTGTGAATTATATTTTATTGGAATAAAAATTAAGGCAGATTTATAAAGGTGCATTATTACTCTTTTATTTAACACTACTGGGTAATCTGGACATATGGAACTATTTTAACAATAAACTTAACCTACTATCAGTGACAAAATTTGGAAAGCATTGCAGTCTAAACAGGAGTAATTTACATAATACATGAATAAATGCCTTAACTTAACACACAAAGAAACGTGAATTGTGTCGCAACAAGAGATCATCAAATTAGGGAGCACTGTGGTGTGGAGCTTGCATGGGGGGACAGGGATGCTATCTACATTATCTACACAGCCCTGGGATGTGTGTGCTATGGTTCTCCTTGCTCTGAGTTCTGAGCACTTGGCTTTCCATTCTGCAAAGATGGGTTACTGGGTCCTCTTCTAGTCTTTTATTGTACCACTTGTCCCTTTCTCTCAAAATTGTCATACTCTTGATAGTCATCTCATTGTCTCTCTTCTCTGCGTAGCAGAAATAACTTTCGAGCTTGACAGCCTCTCTCTTGATATGAAGGTTTGTCACATTAGTGCCATGTTTATTTAATATTCAATTGTCTTTAACCTTCTCAAGATCTTCACAGCTTATATGGGTCTTTCTCTTGGTACCCAGGGTTGACCTGCACATTTATGGGTTGTAGGCATTAGTTTAGAGTGGTATATGGCAGTGAGCACCAGGTCAAATATAGTATGGTTACTCTGCTAGTAATTCCCCACTGAGGAGCAGCATTGTGTACAATGTCAGAACTCTGAGCTCTGCAGTGTAGTATTAATCACCTCTTGTAGACAGGCACAGGGGATATGTGGAAAGGGACAAGAGTACAGGAAAAAGGGAAATCTGGCAAGTGACCAGGTCCGGCAGGTGAGAGGGAACCATTTAGAGGTAATGGAAAGTATGTGTTACATGTGGACTGTGGGTTGAAGGTTTAAGTGACAACATTGTGAGATAGGATGTGACAATTGACTTAAGGAAAGGGGCAGATCAAGGTAGATGGGGAGGGAAATTCGAAGGTGTTAGTACCATGTCAAGTAAAATGGGTAATGGGAGACAAGTAAATGATAAGTCAATTGTAAAATAAAGAGATTTGGCTGGTGACACATGAGGTAAATGTGAATGCAGATTACATGAGCTTGGTGGGGGTAGATTGCAAGGGATGGGGGAAAGGACTTGGGAAGGAGGGGTCCATGAGTGATGTGGTGAGAGGAAGGTAGGCATGTTACATGGGAAAATAGGAAAATATATAGAAATAGTGCCATGTGGAGCATGGATAGGGGGAATGAGAAGCTAGGGGAAAGTTGGGCAGAGAGCAAGTGACATGGTAGAGGAATTGGCATGGTGGCAGTTAGAGACGTGAATGCCATTGGAGACAAAGGACATATACAAGTAACATAGGGTAATGAGAAAGGACAAGCAACATGGGATTGAGGAGAGAGGAGCGAGTGAGAGTGTAGAAGAAGGCAAGTAATGTGGGATGAGGCTGATAAGGACCACAAGGACAGATTTAGATTTACGTCATGCTGTCTTTTTCCCCATGTTTTTCTGTGTACTCTTAAAGTAATGGTGCCTTACTTCCTGACATCTTAAAATATGTCTAGCACTGTTGTAATAATGTCATGAGTAATAGGCATTTAAATGTTTTAGATGAAATAGTACTCCTAAAAATAGCTATACTGCATATATATACCTTAAATTCTATATCAGGCCTGTGATCGGGAACAAACCCCTTTATATAGCGTGTTTCTGTGTATAATATGTCTCTAGTAATTATATCACCTTCTCTTTGAAGCTAATCTGATGTGTGAGGCCCAATTGTTAATAAATAAGCTATTGATAAGAGATACATAATACTGATCAGTTTGAGCACCTTAATATAATTTCTCATACTGCTCTTGTTAGTTCATAATTTCAAGTCGTTCTAAAACTGCTCGTTGACTACGTTTTGGTCATAACAGGCTTAAATACTTTAAAATCTTTAAGACTTTTCTAGTTTTCAGTGTTTTCTTATCCTGTCTAACTATATACTGTTGCTTTCTTTTCTTTTTGTGTACAGATGCACGAAGAGGTCCGTAAAGCTTTAGAAGGTTGTTACATTGAGAAGGACATCGAGTATTTTACAGAAATAAATAGAACAGGGGATACACCACCAGGTATATTCACGCCTAAAATAGTTTGAGACAATTTTAAGTATTTAAATATTCTAAGTAGTGAAAAGACGTACACACCAGAAAAGTGGTAATAATACAATACAGAAACATGTAATAAGTCTGTTATCAAGAATCTGGCTCTGTAATATTACATGTAAACCTGTCACATGTTATATTCTCTGTTGAAAAAAAACTAAAACATGTTTAACACACTCTGAAGTCCTTCTCTGTACCTTCTGATAACTGTTTTTAATTATCTGGCAATATTACTATTAACCTTTGCTTTACTATTGTTGTTTACAGTTAAACTATTTGCATTTTTGGGTATATTGCACAATGAAAGATATGGTAATCCTACACAGAAATGTATATTGCAACATATGGTGGAACTGTTAACATCCAGTAACATGACATGGATTGAAACAGATTTACATTTCACCTGTGACTGGATTTCTCAAGTAGAACATTGTGATTTTTTATGATATGAAAGCATAGTAAAAGCAGTCTTTTGTATTTTCTAGCACCTGTTCAATATGAAAATTATTACAATTCTCAGAAAAGTGCCCCAGCTGTCAGGAATCATGGGCTTCCGGGAATAAGGTAACACGTTACCTATGTTAAATCACTCTATCCCAACAACGGTGTCTGTGATAATCTAGTATTAGTTAATCTCAGAGTAATAGGAGCTTCTAAATTATTTATTTATATGTTTATTAAATAGAGTGTTTGACCTTCACAGCTTATATGGGTATTGTACGAATTGGGTCTACATGTAAACGTTATATATATTATATTAGGTGATATAGTGGCAATATGTCCCTGTTTACTGATGATGATTACATCATATTATGGGAAAATGGCTGTGAAGATGGCGTCTGTGTGTGTACATCGGTGTAACAAGGCTTAGGAGTAGAAAGCCTCTTGCCAGTCTGTTGTTCATAAAGAGATTTTACAAGCCTGGTTACATACCCCAACAATAAGTTGTAGACTCCTTTTTTTTTTTTTTTAAACTATATACATGAATTTGATAGTAGATCTTAATTGTTAGCTGCAGTCAGGAATTAAAGGGATCCTATAGTGCCAGAAAAAAAAGCCGTTTTCCTGGCACTATAGGCTCCTGGAGTGCCCCCTCCCTCCTGACCCCCCTCCCGCAGGGCTGAAGGAGTTAAAATACCTTCAGCCACTTACCTGAATCCAGCGCCGTGGCTACGCGCGCATAAACCTCCCCATAGGAAATCATTATTCAATGCTTTGCTATGGAGAAAATCTGACGCTTAAGGTCTGTGAGGACGTCCAGCGTCAGATAAAGGACCATTCCGGAAGCCCTCTAGTGGCTGTCTGGTTGATCTCTGGAACTGCAATGTTTTACAGTGCAGCACTAGGTGAGCTCAAGGAGCTGAAGTGGTCTGGGTGCCTTCAGTGTCCCTTTAACATTCCAGGTATTGAGTCTTCTACAATTCTTTGAAATAGCAATAATTTAGAAACTGAAAATAGGAACTTGCAATTATATTGCTAATGTTTCAAAATGCATTTAACTGCCTGTTTTTAGAGCCATGTACTGTATAAATCATGCAACAATAGCTAAATGTTCTATTTTCTGCAATTATATTGAAAAAAAAAGTGACATGCTTTTCGTGGACTACTTGAACAACCAAATCAACTTTAGCTCATATTTTGGTGTATAAACCATGCCCCTGCGGTCTGAAAGAAATGGGTTTATTTTGTAATCAGATTTCACAACATATTGGCCTCGATTTAATATTGTTGGGTAAGTTTTTTTTCAAATGATTTAATATTTTTTTTAATAATATTTTAATATAATACATACACACACAAACACACACACACACACACAAACAGTCTAATGGGCACACACACTGCCTTATACATATATACACACACACACACAAAACACACACACACAGTGTCTAATAGACACACACACTGCTTAATACACACACACACACAAACTCTTAAATGGACACACACGCTGCTTAATACATACAAACACACACAGTTACATGGACGGACACACTGCCTAATACATTTATACACACACGCACACTGTTCAATAGACACACACTGCCTAATACATACACACACACACAGTTAAATGGACGGACACACTCACACACCGTTAAATAGATACACAGACTGCCCAATACATTTATACACACACACACACAATCAAATAGACACACACACTGCCTAATACATACAAACACACACACACTTTAAATAGACACACACACTGCCTAATGCATGTATACACGCGGGTTAGTGGCTTGTGGGCGGGACTATCGTAACCCCTCTGCTCTTGAAAGCATTTATCTAGCTAAGATATTAAGGGAGGGTGCTGGTAGATCTATAACAGGCGGGGTCTCTGTGACTGAACACTGCCTGAACACTCCCAGTACACTGCCAGCACATAATCATAGGGTCTTCAGACTGCATACCAGCCCCTGTGGGCGTCCCCTCTAACAGAGCGCCCTATGCCACTGCCTAATGGGCGTAATGGAGGTGCCGGCCATGGGTGGAAATGGGCATTTTCAAAGCTTTTGCTATTTTCTTATAGCCACTTTCATTTTGTGGAGCTCAACAGCATTTTGCTGCACATCTTAGCTTTATCCCTTGGTCTTACCCATTGTGATGAATGACTAATGGTATTTGGCCTATGCATTACCTCATATTTATACCCCTGTGAAAAAAAAGTTAAATATCAGTGGGGATGTACTTTAAAGGATCACTATAGGGTCAGAAACACAAACATGTCTTCCTGACCCTATAATGTTAAAACTATCATCTAGCCCCCACTGGGCCCCTCATGCCTCCATGAATATATCAAAATCTTACTGTATTCAAGCCTGAAGCTGTAACTCTGCATGCTGTTAGATTCAAACAAGCAGTCTGCTGACATCATCAGAAGTGGTAGCCTGATCCAATCACAGTGCTTCCCCATAGGATTGGCTGAGACTGACAAAGCGGCAGATCAGGGACAGTGCCAGCATGATTCAAACACAGCCCTGGCCAATCAGCATCTCCTCATAGAGATGAATTGAATCAACAAATCTCTATGAGGACAGTTCAGTGTCTGCATGCAGAGGGAGGAGACACTGAATATTTGGATGCATTTTAGGCAGCCACGACCCAGGAAGGATCTCTAACAGCTATCTGAGGAGTGGCCAGTAAAATTATCACTAGGCTATAATGTAAACACTGCTTTTTCTCTGAAAAGACAGTGTTTACAGCAAAAGGCCTGAAGGTAATGATTCTAATCACCAGAACAAATTCAATAAGCTGTAGTTGTTCTGGTGACTATAGTGTCCCTTTAAATGTATTTTTCTCATATGAATACATAGGTGTGCCAATACTTGTGCCAGATATATATTTAACAAAGATTTGTTTTGATAAACCTGGGTTGTGTTTGAATTGTGATATTCATGTGAGCAGAGATTTTTCTGTATAACAAAAGATAACAAGGTTAAACAATAATTACTAATTACCACAGCCTTCACTTCTCATATAATCACCTAAGGTGCAAATATTGCTGGGGGCAGGGCCGGGGTGTGCGAGCCGTGTGGCCGCACAGGGCGCCATGGCCAGAGTGCAGGGGAGCTAAAACAGGTACCGGGGTGGAGGATGAATTATTCTCCACCCGGGTGTGTTACTGTCTGTCTGTGTGTATGACTGTCTGTGTGTGTAACTGTCTGCCTGTGTCTGTGTGTGTGTGTGACTGTCTATCTGTGTGTGTGTGACTGCCTGTGTGTGTGTATAACTGTCTGTCTGTGTGTGTGTGTGAGACTGTGTGTGTGTGTCTGTGTGTGACTGTCTGACTGTGTGTGACTCTAATTGTGTGTTATGCTTTAGCTGTGCCATTGTGTGTGCCTGTGCCTGTATGTGTGACTGCCTCTAACTGAGTGTGTGTGTACATGCCTGTAACCGAGTTTAAATTTCCCCCACCCCTTCCTGTCAAGGCCGCACTTTGACTGACAGACGCTCACTCACTGACAGACGCACACTCACTGACAGACGCACACTCACTGACAGACACACACTCTCATATACACTGACAAACAATGACATACACACACACACACACTAATACTTGGACACACACTGACAGATGCACACTCTCACTGACAGATGCACACTCTCACTGACAGATGCACACTCTCACTGACAGACGCACGCCCCCACTGAGAGACGCACGCCTCCACTGATCAACACATACACACTCACTGACCGACACACACATAAACACTTACAGACACACACACATTCACTTGCAGACACACACACTTACACACTTACAGTCCAAGTACTCTTATGGTTATTCAGAATTCTCTAGAAACCCCCATACAGGAATTGTTTGTCCTTCATTCTCTCTTTATTGTTTTCAATGCTTTTCATATATTTTGCATATATTTTAATACATTTAAATTTGATGCTATAAAGCCATAAAATATTTGGATTTGCCAATGAAAGAATACATTTATTTCAATCTAGATGTAATTGGACACATAACAAGTAGAATAGTTTGTATACTTTGGGTTTATTCACTAAACAGTGAATTGCAATGAATTCAGTGAAAATAAATTAAAAATTTTAGGCAACAATATCTGATTTGGAAATCAACTCTTACTCTGCTGTAAACACAGCCTGGTTACTTCAATCTAAATTATTCTATTTTGGTTTAGTTCAGAACAGAATGTGCAGTTTTTTTGCATAAACCCATTTGTGACAATTCTGATATTTTTGTGGGCTTTTAAAACACAATTATCTCAGAATGGGCTTCGAAACTGCCTTGGGCAGTTGCAAGATGACCAACTTGCCTTTTGCCTTTTCAAATGATTTAATATTTTAAAACGATTTAAAATGATGAAAAATATTACAATGTAATATTTTTATATATTGATATTTTTTTTTAGATATGATATATATTTAAAGCTTAGCCAACAATTGAGGCCTATGTTACATAGCGTAGAAAAACTTGGATGAGTAATGTCTCTGGTTTATGCTTGTTTTATGCTTTTACTAAAGAGGAATCTTGTATTTTTCAGGCGAAATCCTTTTCCACTCCCCTCAAACAAGCCAGGTGAGTCATTCAATTATTTCCTTGACCCAAATTCCAAGAAAAAAAAAATTAGCATTATTTCATAGTTTTCTCTATCACCAATGGAATAGTGATACCCTGTAATATATCTCGTGGATGAAACTATATCCCTTTTCATACTGTATGCGACAAAAGCTCTGTTTTAATACTGTTAAGAGAATGAAGATTGTTAACTTATACAAGAGTCCACGTGTCAGTGACACACACTTGAAATTGCTGGATTTTCTCTTTTTGTCTTAATTCCTTTCTTTAAATAGAAGTATTTAATTTAGTCACTAAACTGAGAACTGTGTTTTAATTGACAAAATACTGCAAATTCTAAGACAAAATAGTAAGGTATAATTTTTGTTACTATTGCAGAGTTACTCCAAGTAACCACTTCAAAACACCAAAGTGGTCATGGTGCAAGGAGCCAGTATGTGCAGCATTTAAGCATGAAATATCTGATGTTTCAGAGAGAGGGGTACCTCCACCTCTGACATCGCCATTGGTCAACTGGAAAAATAGTTCTGGGTTGGCTAATGTAAATGATGTGCATATTTGTTGCACAGATACTCATTCCGTGGTCGAAAACGCTCAGCACCCATTTTTTATACTATCTTTAGAAAACGTAGGTACAATTTTACATAACTGATTTTCACTCTTGTGCTGAGAGTGTCATTAGAATTGCCTAAAAAAATAAATCACAAAATACATGTTTTTTTTTTTTTTTTTTTAAATAGTGGATCCTGAGTATGCTTGTGTAGATGATTTTCAACGATATCACCATCACCAATAAAAAAGTGAGTATGATTATGTAAGCAGCCTATTAGTAAAAGTCTTTCTCCTTCAAGATTGCATTAAAAAGAGGTAAATAGTGAAAGAGAAATGGGACGTAAATAGAGTGAGAGAAAATAACTGGTTAGTTACCAATGCAGTGATAGACACAGATGGCACAGAGAGGAGTTTGATTCAGGGTGGAGAATGATATAAATAAGAGATGTGTAGAAATATTGGTAAAACAATTAATTATGAAATATTAAAATATTGAAAGAGAGGGTATGAGATATGTAAACAACTGAATGAAAAATATGGACAGATTGAAAGGTGGATAGATAGACAGACACACAGACAGGGAAATAGATAAAACAAAGTTATATGTAGAGTGAGAAAGTAGGTAGTTTAAAGTGATTCGGAAAAAGCATTAGGATCAATCTAAACAGTGACAATTATCACAGGTCTTAAAGGGACACATCAGGCACCCAGACCACTTCTGCCCATTGGGCACTACCCTTAACCCTGCAAGTGTAATTATTGCAGTTTTTTCATAAACTGCAATAATTACTTTGCAGGGTTAACTCCACCTCTAGTGGCGGTCTACTAGACAGCCACTAGAGGGCACTTCCTTGTCCATAGCACAGAAAACCTGTGCTAGAGTGTCGCTGGACGTCCTCACACTGTGTGAGCACATGCGCATTAGGTCTCCGCGGCCGGCGGGCGGGATCAGTCTCGCCCACCGGCCGACGTAATGACTGGGAGGAGCGGTGGCGACCCGAAACCACCGCCCAGGGACATAGGCGGGGGTCTCAGGTAAGTGACTGAAGGGGTTTTCACCCCTTCAGCAACTGGGGATTGGGGGGTGTGAGGGAGAGGGTACCTGCAGTGCCAGGAAAACGGATTGTTTTCTTGGCACTGGAGACTCGCTCTAACTGGCCATGCCAATGACTGTGTATCTGTCAATGAGTGTATATCAGTGTATGTATCAATGAGGTCATGTGTCTGTCAGTCAAAAAAGTGGCCTTGACACGAATTGGGGGGGGCAAATTCAGATTTTAGGGGTGCCCGGATTTAGACGTGCCTAGGGCAGCACAAATCCAAAATACACCACTGCATATGGCAAATCTGAAAAATGCCTTATTGGCTGTGATGGTTATAGGCAAAGTATCAACTGGAAATGTCAGAAAAAGTTATATACAGTTTATTTCTCTACTCCTGCCCCCAGCTGGTGAGCTCTATGTATGACAGCTGTATACATAGCTATGCTGCTTCCTGCATGCACCTCTGAAAATTCAGTTTCAGCTCACAATGTTAACTTGGATTGGACGGGAATGTATCCTTGTTTTGTCACTGAGAACTGAAACCGATTTATCAGAGCTCTGTGGATAATTTATTTTTTTTCTATTGATCCCACACATGGCAGCAGCGGAGGAGAAGGAAACTGTAGCTGGCTGGTGTATACATCGGCAACGCCATGTAGATCACCAGGAAAATGTTCAAAGGGTTTTAGTTGGGGTTATTTGATGGCTGGTGAAAAACGTATGAAGATTTGTTTTTGATGCTATTTTGTCTCTCATTATCACATTTCCATTTCATTTACTGCATTACTCAAAATAGCCTTCTCTTTCCATTAGGTCACAAAGTCGGAAGACTGTACAGTGTACATTTTGCTTCTAGCTGAAGAAAGGAAAAAGTTACATAGCAATTTTGTTCATGTATTTTTTTTGTTTTCGGGTTTGAATTTCTATATTTTATAATTATTTACAAATGTCCCATCCAGCTGGGAATGTAAATCTAACAGAAATGACACGAGATGAAATATGTTCTTATAGAAGTTATTAAAATTCCATGGAAGGAAGAATAAAATGGACATTAAAGTAGCCTACAAATTGGTACTCTGGTGGTAATAATTTGGACTGCACACTCTGGCATCACTAGTAGTCCTGTACAGTTACTGAGAAGATACAAGTCACTGTAGACGATCATACAATAAAGTATATGTGGTCTATGCAATTGCTGAGTGTATAACATATTTTGAATTTAACAGACTATGTAGCCTTATTGGTTACTTGCATTAAATGAATTTGTGCTGGAGGCGAGAATGGAAACACGAAAGGAAACAATATGTACAAAAATCATGGCAAATACTTAAATATTATGTACACCCCAACAAGTTCAGAAAAAGAAAATCTCAAAACTCTCTTACATAGATATCGTCTGGCTGCAAATGTTTTTCTCCCATCCATGTCTCAAATATTACATTCTGGTTAAGAATGAGTAAAATACATTTTTACTTGAAGAACAAGTACGTGAATAAAAAGGCTAACACCAACAAAGTTACTATTTGACAACTTTCTGAAGTGTGCTGAAGTGGTTATGGTGTTTGGAACATTTCTTTAATTAAGAAATTTCTGTATATATCCTGCTCCATGCACTATTGCATATATTTTTCTGCCATTTAGGGGTTTAATCAACTTGTTTATGCAGCCCTAGCCACACCTTGTTGGTTGTGACTCATGCAGCCCCCAAGGAAAAAACCCAAAAAGGTTACACTTTTGCAGCACAGATTGATTACTTTAGAAACTCTTATGACCTGTTCCATTTAACTTCATAACAATCAGAGGCTGCTGCAGGTGCTAGCAAGCAAATAACCCCTTAAGGACAGAGCTTCAGAAGCTTGTCTTTCACTTAATGACAACGGCATTTTTTGCATTTTTTGCTGTTTGCGTTCAACTGCAATTTGCATTTTACTAATTTATTGCACCGACGCATATTATATACCGTTTTTTAAAGGACAGAAAGGGCATTTGATGTAACATATATATACATAAATGCTTATGTATTATTAAAAAATACAGAAAAATGCAAAAAAAATGAAAAATGTTGATTTTTTTTTACAGTTTTTGCAATAATAATGTGTGCACAATTAGTGCAGGTTAAGGAAAGTAATTAAAAATAAATTCATTTAGTTGTTCTGATTTACAGAATATATAATGTGTCTGGGATTTAAAGTTTTTTTTTGGTAGTTACAGGTCACAAAGCACAAGGAGTAAAATAAACTTTTAATGTGGAGCGATTTTAGAATTTGGTATGTTTGTCTTGTAAGCTTAATAGCCATAAAAGAAAACAAAATTGCCACACAAAAGTATATATTTAAATAAAGTAGACACCACAGGCTATTTATCTAAGGTTGTTTTGACACTTTCTACGTAGCCATTTCACCGCCAACCATAGGCGTGCGCACGGGGTGTGCCCATGGCACGCACTATGTATTGAGTCCTGCAGGAACAGTGTTCCTGCACTTTTATTTGAGCAGGAACGCTGTTCCTGCGGGCACTCAGTGCCCCCAAATGCCCCCTTGCGGCCCCATGTTCCCCCTGTCATGCCAGTGGGTGGGGGGGGGCAAGAGGTGAAGGAACCCCCCCCCCCCGGTCGGGTGCCTGTCTTCATCTCAGCCGCGGCGAGGGAGCTGTGTGCTCTCTGCTTCCTCTCGCCGCGCGCCGTTTGCTGATGCCGGAGCCGGAATAGGACGTCATATTCCGGCTCCCAGCTACAGCAGACAGCCCGCGCGGTGAGAGGGAGCAGAGAGCACACAGCTCCCTCGCCGTGGCTGAGATGAAGACAGGCACCCGACCGGGGGGGGGGGGGGTTCCTTCATCTCTTGCCCCCCACCCACTGGCACCCCCCCCCGACCCACAGGCACCCGACCCACTGGACCCCAGGGACAAGTCCACGCCAGCACTCCAGGTAGGGAGGCTGGGTGGACATTTTTTTTATTAAAAGAAAAATAATTTGTATGTGTGTGTCTGCAAGTGTGCCTGTGAATGTATGTGTGTGTGTGTCTGTAAGTGTGTCTGTCTGTCTGAGTGTGTGTGTGTATGTGTCTGTGTATGTGTGTGTGTGTGTGTCTGTAAGTGTGTCTGTGTCTGTGAATGTATGTGTGTGTGTCTGTAAGTGTGTCTGCCTGAGTGTGTGTATGTGTGTGTGTCTGTAAGTGTGTCTGTCTGTCTGAGTGTGTGTGTGTGTGTGTCTGTGAATGTGTGTGTGTGTGTCTGTAAGTGTGTCTGTCTGTCTGAGTGTGTGTGTATGTATGTGTGTGTGTGTGTGTCTGTAAGTGTGTCTGTCTGTCTGATTGTGTGTGTGTGTATGTGTCTGTGAATGTATGTGTGTGTGTCTGTAAGTGTGTCTGTCTGAGTGTGTGTGTGTGTCTGTGAATGTATGTGTGTGTGTCTGTAAGTGCGTCTGTCTGAGTGTGTGTGTGTCTGAGTGTATGTGTGTGTCTGTAAGTGTGTCTGTCTGTCTGAGTGTGTGTGTGTGTGTGTCGGTCTGTCTGAGTGTGTATGTGTCTGTGAATGTATGTGTGTGTGTCTGTAAGTGTGTCTGTCTGTCTGAGTGTGTGTGTGTCTGTGAATGTGTGAGTGTATGTGTGTGTGTGTCTGTCTGTCTGAGTGTGTGTATGTGTGTGTGAATGTATGTGTGTGTCTGTAAGTGTGTCTGTCTGAGTGTGTGTGTGTCTGTGAATGTATGTGTGTGTGTGTCTGTAAGTGTGTCTGTCTGAGTGTGTGTGTGTGTGTGTCTGTGTATGTGTGTGTGTGTGTCTGTAAGTGTGTCTGTCTGAGTGTGTGTGTGTCTGTGAATGTATGTGTGTGTGTCTGTAAGTGTGTCTGCCTGAGTGTGTGTGTGTCTGAGTGTATGTGTGTGTGTCTGTAAGTGTGTCTGTCTGTCTGAGTGTGTGTGTGTGTGTGTGTGTGTCTGTGAATGTGTGTGTGTGTGTCTGTAAGTGTGTCTGTCTGTCTGAGTGAGTGTGTGTGTATGTATGTGTGTGTGTGTCTGTAAGTGTGTCTGTCTGTCTGATTGTGTGTGTGTATGTGTCTGTGAATGTATGTGTGTGTGTCTGTAAGTGTGTCTGTCTGTCTGAGTGTGTGTGTGTGTCTGTGAATGTATGTGTGTGTGTCTGTAAGTGCATCTGTCTGAGTGTGTGTGTGTGTCTGAGTGTATGTGTGTGTCTGTAAGTGTGTCTGTCTGTCTGAGTGTGTGTGTCTGTGAATGTATGTGTGTGTGTCTGTAAGTGTGTCTGTCTGTCTGAGTGTGTGTGTCTGTCTGTCTGTCTGAGTGTGTATGTGTCTGTGAATGTATGTGTGTGTGTCTGTCTGTCTGAGTGTGTGTGTGTCTGTGAATGTGTGAGTGTATGTGTGTGTGTCTGTCTGTCTGAGTGTGTGTATGTGTGTGTGAATGTATGTGTGTGTCTGTAAGTGTGTCTGTCTGAGTGTGTGTGTGTCTGTGAATGTATGTGTGTGTGTGTGTAAGTGTGTCTGTCTGTGTCTGTAAGTGTGTCTGTCTGTCTGAGTGTGTATGTGTCTGTGAATGTATGTGTGTGTGTCTGTCTGAGTGTGTGTGTCTGTGAGTGTATGTGTGTGTATCTGTAAGTGTGTCTGTCTGTCTGTCTGAGTGTGTGTGTGTGTGTGTCTGTGAATGTGTGTGTGTCTGTGAGTGTATGTGTGT
Source organism: Pelobates fuscus (assembly GCF_036172605.1). NCBI lineage: Eukaryota > Metazoa > Chordata > Amphibia > Anura > Pelobatidae > Pelobates > Pelobates fuscus. The sequence continues at coordinate 53,989,280 of NC_086321.1, read as the reverse complement.
GTGTCTGTATGTGAGTGTGTGGGAGTATGTGTGTGCACGCGTGTATATATATATATGTGTGTGTCTGTGTATGTGTGTCAGTATATATATATATATACACACACACACACACACGTATATTATCTTTTTGGGGGTGGGAAAAGAGTTCCCACACTTTATTCCCCAGGACTTCTCCGGAGATCTCCGGATCTCCCCTGTCGGCTCACGCAGAGACGGCACTATCTGAGTGCCGGCTCTGCTCTTAACCTCCATGGGCTGGCGGGGAGATCAAAGATCTACCTCACCAACCCACAGCAACATGGAGGGAGGCAGGAGAGGACCCGGGGAGCTCTAGACAGCAGCTCTGCCAGGTTCCTCTCACAAGATCTGAGCATTGCCACGGCAACACTCAGATCTTGCAAGAGTTAACTCTAGCTCCGCAGGCTAGAGTTCACTCTCCACTGGACCACAAGGGATGGCGCATGGCAGCAAGGATCCCCCCTCCCTACATAAGGTAGGGAGGGGGGATATTTACTAATCTGCCCCCACCTCCACAATCCCTCCAAACATACAGCCCACACACACACAGCACCTAGACACATACAGCACGCTCACACACACAGTACACTAACCGCACCCTCACAAACACACACAGCACCTTTACAAACACACAACACCCTCACACACAGCACACTAACAGCACCCTCACAAACACCCACACACACAAAACAGCACCCTCACAAATACACGACACCCACACACATCACACAAACAGCACCCTCACACACACAGCACCCTCACAAACACACAAACACCCTCACACACATCACACTACCAGCACCCACACAAACACCCTCACCCACATAGCACACTACCAGCACCCTCACACACACATCACACTAACAGCACCCTCAGACACACACTAACAGCACCCTCACGCCACCCTCACACAGCACACTAGCAGCACACACACACACACAGCAGTGTATGTGTATATATATATATATATATATATATATATATATATATATTACACATGCGGCGTGTGTTTGTGCTTTAGGGTGCATACCCTAATGCAATAGGCTGCGCACGCCTATGCCGCCAACCTCTGCTAAATATTGGAGTAAAATTTTATTTTTGGGGGGTTTTGGCACACAAACTTATAACAAAGAATTTCTCATGTGTATTTTGTAAAGTTAGTGTGTGCTATTCCTGTACAAAGTTTTATTTTGTGTTCAGTTACATCTGCTGAGTAAAATGACACCCCCATTGTATGTCTTTGGCACTATTTTGTGAAGCTACAGTGCCATATAGGAGACCTGTCCTTTTCAGTATTCACAGTCGAATTTTGAGAGACAGATTTAATGAGCTTATGCTTCCATTTGGGGTATTATAACAGTTTAACTGTTCAAAAAAAAAACCACAAAGGCCTACCATTTGTAAAAGTAGACACTCCAGGGTATCTCATAAGGTGCATATTGTGCCTTAACATGCCCCCATCATTTCACCAATATATGACAAAGTATGTGGTAAAAAATAATTTTGGGCATTTTTTACATACGGATTGCATTTTTGCTGGGCATTTTGTAGATTTCATATGTGCCACTAAGTTCAAACCCCCCAAATTATGCTCAGCTAAGTCTTCTGAGTAAAAGGACACCCCCATTGTATGTCTATGGCACTATTTCGTGAAGCTACAGTGCCATACAGGAGACCTGCCCTTTTCAGTATTCACAGTAGAGTTTAGAGATACGGATTTAATGAGCCTATGCTTCCATTTGGGGTATTATAACAGTTTGACTGTTCATAAAAACCCCACAAAGGCCTACCATTTGTAAAAGTAGACACTCCAGGGTATCTCATAAGGTGCATATTGTGCCTTAGCATGCCCCCATTTTTCCACCAATATATGCCAAAGTATGTGGTAAAAAATTATTTGGGGCATTTTTTTACATACGGATTGCATTTTTGCTGGGCATTTTGTATATTTCATATGTGCCACTAAGTTCAAAACCCCCAAATTATGCTCAGCTAAGTCTTCTGAGTAAAAAGACACCCCCAATGAATGTCTTTGGCACTATTTCGTGAAGCTACAGTGCCAAATAGGAGACCAAGCCCTATCAGTTTTTACCGAACTTTGAATTTTGACGCTGGGCCTATGTGCAATTTCCAAGCATCTTCGCAGGTTTTAAATTCAAACTACCCCACAAAGGCCTACCATTTCTTAAAGTAGACACCCCAGGGTATTTCAAAAGGCATATTTTGAACTTTAGCGTGGGATCATTTTTCCGCTAGCGTGTACCAAGTGCAGTGGTAATAAGCGTTTTTTTCTGCCTTTTTGACACACAAAGTCAGTTTGCACAGTATATTTTGCAAACCATATGTGTACTAGCACTGTATAATACTTCATATGTTGCTCAGCTATGTCTGCTGAGTACAAAAATACCCCCGTATGTACCTTTGCCATGTATATGTGGACATCGGAGGGGCACATTTGGACACAGCCATTCCATTTTTTTTCAAACTTTACATTTTTACGCTGTGCCCATGTCCCATTTTAGAGTATTTTACCAGGCTATATAATCCAAATACCCCATAAAGCCATACCATTTCTTAAAGAAGACATCCCAGGGTATTTCAAAAGGCATATTTTGAACCTTAGCGTGGGATCATTTCTCCGCTAGCTTGTACCAGGTGTAGTGGTAATGAGCGTTATTAAATGTATTTTTTAACTTTTTAAAACTTTTTTTACTTTTTAAAACTATTTTTTAAACTTTTGTTTTGCTTATTAATTTTTTTAAAGTTTCCTAAACTTTCGTAAAACTTTTTTTTACAGATTTAACATTTTTCTAAGCTTTTTTTTTTACCGTTAACCCCTAACTAGCAGTAAGCAGCACTAACCGTAAATTCCCCATTTTCCCATAACTCCCACCCACCCCAGCTAGCACAATATTTAATTATACAATATTTAAATTAGTTAATTAAATAAATTTAACTCCTGAGGGTTAAAAAATAAATAAAAGTTAATCGTCAGGGGTTAAAAAAAATTAGATCACAGTATAATACTGTGATCTGTATTTTGATCACTGTAGGCAGTGATCGACTGGCAGGGAAGGGGTTAATTTTTATTTGGACTGGGTAAAGGGTTTATTTTTTTGAATTTTTTACTTAAACGTTATTAAAACTTTTTTTAACTTAATTTTTTTACTTGTTAAAGCTTATTTTAAAACATTTTTATTAATGTTAACCCCTAGTTAGCCTAACACTAAATCCCCCAATTCCCCACTAACTTCCACCCTCCCCAGCTAGCTAAATTTATAATTTTAAAATATTTAAATTAATTAATAAAAGAAATTTAACCCCTGAGGGTTAAAAAAAAAAGAATTAACCATCAGGGGTTAAAAAAAAATATCAGATCATAGTAAAATGTAATCCCTGCCAATTGATCACTGTAGTCAGTGATCAATTGGCAGGGAAGGGGTTAATTTTTTTAATTAAAATGGGTAAAGGGGGGTGGGATTTTAATTTAACTTTGTTTTTTTTTTCACCAGGGGGCAGGATCAGCACTGATCCGTCTCCCTGCACTTCACACAGAACCAGGAAGTGCAGGGAGGCGGAGGTGAGTATACTGAGCACATGTGCCCGCTCTGACATGCTGTCAGAGCGGGCACATGATCTGGGACAGCCGGATCCGGTGCTCCCGGTCTGCCTCTAATACAGAGGCAGACCGGAGCACCATTAACCCCGCGATCACCGCGATTGCGGCGATCTGGGGTTAATTTTAACGGGTGACGGACGAGGTCCGTCACTCGTCGTTAAGGGTTTCCCCTGAGTGACGGACCTCGTCCGTCACTCGTCGTTAAGGGGTTAACAGAGCAGGATATAAGAACTTCTAAATTAAACACACTGTGCAATAAGGGAAGCCAAAACTTTTAGATTTATTTTTCAGGAAATGTGCAGGGAGACTGTATGAGTCACAGCAAGGGGAGCTGTGTCTAGGGCTGCATTAACAAAGTGATTTAACTCCTAAATTGGCAGATAATTGAACAGTGAGACTGTAGATGCATGATCTATACACCAAAAAATTTCATTAAGTTACAGTTGTTTTAGTGATAGTCTTGATTGTGATTAATGACTCCTTCACAGCACTCAGGGATTCCTTTAGTCACATTCATACAGCAGAGAATGACGCAGTAAGTTCAGCCATAGCTAGTTGCCCGCAGCCCAGAAAGCACAGTTGCTGGTAAACTAAAAACCCAATTCCAAAAATTAAAATCTACTGGAGCAATTATCAATGTTAGTACAAAACCGATATTCACACTGTGCAGTGATGTAAGCCAACGGTGTACAATGATGTTACATAAAAAATAATTTTCTCTGCATGTATTCCATTTGGAAAATGCCCTATAAAACACGTTTTATCTAGAGAACCATTGCAGAGCTCACACATTGAAAGTATTAAGGGTCAATCTCTTTAGACAGCAAAGTGTCAATGTATCAAAGCTTCCAAGCACAGTTTGTCATAGACAAGACATATGTTTATGTAAACAGATAAAATAAAATCTAGGTACACATTCTAGATTGAAAATAAACTTACCACAATTAGCCACCCTGGAAGACAAGGCAAAGGCACGGAACCTGAGGATCCGAGGGGTGCCTGACTCAGTCACTGACTCTGAATTACCACACTACTGCCGGAGGCTGATAGCCACATTACTGCTACCAAACCAAGCTAAGCAAATAGGAGTGGACTCTTGTTTTCGGCTCCCTAAAGCACCCCAGGGGGCTCCCAGGGATGTACTGGTTAAACTTATCCGGGACTCTGATCTGGGGGCTCTCATGGGAGCCACAAGAAGCTTGCCCACGGTTCCCTTTGAAGGGGCTCACCTAACTTTCTTTAGAGACATTTCCAGGCACACCCTGACAGGGAGAAGGTCTCTCAGACCAATTACACAGCAGCTTCGAGAGCACACCATCACATATAGATGGGGGCAGAATCGACTGATGGCAGAGAAAGCAGGCGAAATGCACCTCTTAACGCACAAATCAGAAGCACCAGCTTTCCTTCAGGCCCTAGGCCTACCAATAGAGGCGGCCCCAACGGACACGAGCCATTCCTGGACTGTCGCTAACATCAACCCATTTGTACCCAGAGGAATGAGAACGGGCACGCCTGACTCACCTACCTGACGCCACCATGGAATGCAGCCTATGCTGCCGCTTATAATCTTGCCAAACAATGTTTGATACTGTTTTTATATTTTTATATTTTTATTGTATTATTTCTCTGCAAGTTCACAAACATTTTATGTACTCTTAGTTTCAGTTGATGAATGACCGCTACCAATAACTGGCTCCGTAAGCTAAAAGTCAGTCGAAAGGCCCTGCAATTCACTCCCCCCCCCCCCTTTTTCCCCTCTACTTCAACGTGCTCCTTCCCCTAACACGCGAGCTGACACCCTGGGGCACATAAATCAGAATACCTAGCTGGCATAAATACCTATTGATTACCACCAGGTAAATACTAGGTCTGTACATGACATATGACGACCTTCACCACTTACTATGCACCCTAAACGGTCTTCCTTTGAAGCATAGCTTATACCCTGAAAACCTTAAGGGCGCATTAGCAACCTACCAACAACCTCCAGGTCATAATTAGTCAACTAGACAGTGCAGTCATGAGGAATGTAAGCTAAAAATTACAAAAATGGGTCTATAATATGCATGTGATGCTGCTGTTGTTTAACGCTGTGATCTATGATGGAAACCTTTATTGCACACGCTGTAACCTGTTGATCTTGATTACCCGCAAAAATAAATAATTTAAAAAAAAAAAAAAGAAAATAAACTTAAGCACAAACTAATCAAATAACCAGCAAAAGTCAAAAAGTAACAGCTTCTTACCTTCAACCGAGCTTTTTGTCCCCCACAGAGATATGCAGGTCTGACATCTTCTGCCTAAATTACCGTAATTGGTTGCCTTAGCTGCTGGTAATTTTACATACCTACCAACATTTGGATGGGGAAAATGGAAACGGTGTGGAAGGGGCCACTAGAGGAGGCATTACCAGTGACAGGTTCTTTGATTGCCTCCCCCCCCAGCCTTCAGGACCATGCAGGGAGCGCCGCTAAAGAACTCCCTCCAGGGTTCTAGTGCCAGCTTCACATTAGTGCAACTAAAGGGACAGTTTCCTGGTGTCTCCAGATGTGGGACTGATACCGGAGAAACTGACGGAAGCCAAGCACAGAGAGATGGACACAGGTTTCTTCAGGAAGGAAGAGATTCTTTATTGGATCACCGATCGGGACTCAGAGGGACTAGCGTCACCAAAATACAGCAAAGTCTGAGTACTGAATACATAGAGTACATTCCTTATATAGCACTGTAGCTCCTCCCACAATTAACTACACCCACACATACCCTTAACCTATTTAATAAATAGAGTCTAAACTCATCCATCCGGTCTAACCACGTGGCTCATCTGATACAAAGGAGAGGGACGCGTAATTCCAGTTCTTACATTCCTGCACCTGGTCAGTACAGTGATAACAGTATCTTAGCTACGTGTAATTAACTAACTGATACTACAAACACATATACATACATATGCCTTGTGGCAATCTTAGCCTGCTAAACTTGTATTTTACTGGAATTACATCACATTCCCCCCTTTGATGCCTCTGATATTTCACAATTACTTGAGGCATCACTTAACCTTGGTTTGCATATACCTCAGGTTACCATGAACCAGACCAGACTTATCTTATGATGTGAATCTTTTAACACTCATCTTCCTGCATTGGTTCTCCTTGATCTAGAGCCTTATACTTATATATCGCCATTATCTGTGCAGCAGCCTTCCTCTCTGCTATACTTCCTATCAGGCTTTGCACAGACCTAACTACTAAGGGTATAAGACACGGTAGGAGTAGACACAACAGTAAAATCAGTAGGACTCCACCTACCACTGCCTTAAGCCCTCCAAACCACTCATACCAGCTACCAAACCAACTACTTGGATTGTACCCTTTCCATACCTGAGTAGGCACATGCACTAGTTTAACCATATGGCTAGTAAGCTCAGCTATTGCTTGCCCTTCGTCATCTATTTGAAGACAGCAATTGCTCAGGTTAAACTTCCCACATACACCTCCCTCTACTGCCAAAAGGTAATCCAAGGCTAATCTATTTTGGTACACTGCTGTCCTCATCCTGGTATTATGCTTCGCTAGAAGATTGAGTGCTTGTGAGGTCTCATTAGTAATAATCTCAACCACCGCCTGTAATCTTATAATACGGTTGAGCATATAAATTGGGGTTCTATAACCAAAGGTACCATCTTCTGCCCACGTGGCTGGCCCATAATAATCTATGATACGCTGGGGAGGCCATTCATTATCTTCCCAGGTGCCTATCTCTAAGGGTCCCCTTTTCTTCCTATGATTCACATCATACACTTTAACACCTAAAGTCTCACCTGTTTCAATCGGTAACAAGAAGAAGGATGGTTTGAGCATACCCAACACACATGCCCCTTCCCAGTCCTGTGGCAACTCCGAATAGGCTTTCTTACCACAGATCCAGTACAAATTTGCTGGGGCTCTCCAGGTAGATGTGATGGATAAATCAAACCACACATCCTTTAAACTGGCATATCTAGCAAACGGGTTAGATGGTTCTGAGACATTTGAAGCCGACCACCAAGTTGTATTTTTAGTATCATCATCATAAGCTTTTTGCCCTAGACAAGTTAATTCTCCTACAGAAGTATTATACATTATTCCTTTCCTTGCTATGCAAACATAACCTATGATGGAGGTCTTTAATCTCCACTCAGATTTACCTCTAACACTCAAATGATAATCGGCTTGTGTAGATATTAGTTGGTCAACTGCCTCAGAACCGGACATTACCTCCTTTGCTTCCCAAGGCCATTGGTCTCCCATGTTAGTACCTCCACACACATAGCAGTTGGTAACATTAAGACTACCGGCAATACTTTCAGCTAGGTCAATGAACAGGTTTTTAGCGTTATGGGGGATCTTATTATCTATACTCATCTCTTCATAAAAGGAATGGTATACTTGATGAGTCTGGGAGGATACCGTATCAGTCTCTATTCCTATAAACAATAATGTCCCAGGATCTAAACCCGTCCCGTATATCTGAAACCCAAATAAATTTCCATACTTATCTAGGAACTTGTCGGGGTTATTAATAAGTATATGGACTGGGTTGCATTCCATAGACTTACAATAAGGGCTAGTCGGCAACTTAGTCACTATCATGTCTTTATCTACTGTCTGTCCCCAAGTCGCCCACCCCACACAAGACCAATATGGACAAAAGTTATAGTCTTTATTTGGGCATCTAGGACTCACATATTTATTTTTACTACTGGGACAAATATATTTATCATTAGACCCATACGTCCTCTCCCATCTAAGATCCCCACATACATTCCACGGTTTTCTACCACTTGATATCGCCTTACATGCATCAAATAGCAGAACACCCGAAGAATGTACGGATTCTAACACCGTCTTATTAATTAGGGTCCCCTGAGGATCTCCATTCCTGAGAGTCAACCAAATTGTACGAGGTTGATACTCTGGACTGAAGCACTTAGGTTCTCCTACTCCTAAATGGCACACACTATAGTCTATATTTAGGTATCTACATCTTGATACCTCTCCTTTACATTCGTATTGTGAATGCCAAATTAGGGTTTGGGAAATATGGTTACCTGTTCTCGTAGTCTTAATGCATACCTCACAGCTAGGAGTGTCGGTACCTCTACCTTCCTGAATATAAAAACACATATAAATAAACACAATCAAAAGCACATCTTTCGCCGTCATCCTCAGTCTTCGTCCGTGCGATGGAACCTCAGCTTCCAGGATGTGAGGGCTGCAGGGAATGGAGTTCTGCTCGTCTTCACAGGTGTCCCTTCGAGACTTTCCTGGCTTATACACTATGTGTTGGTAAGCGGACAGGCTTTATTATGGCCTTCTCACTCACACCTGTAACAATAAAATTTGTAATCCACAATAATTCCTCGTTACTCCGACTGAGTAGTGCGTTTCAACCGGATCTTGCAGGGATTCTCTGGATCTGCTGTAATTTGCCAAGAATCGACTGCTGCTGGTTTAACCCTGGAGTGATGTATCCACGGAGTTACTTCGGCTACTTTTATCGCTGTAGGGGTAGACAAAAGAACAACATAAGGACCTCTCCACTTGGGCCCTAACGGTACATTATTCCACTCTTTAATCCACACTTGGTCTCCTGGATGATAACTATGAACAGGGGGATAAATATTCACAGGTAATCTATCTTGTACCCATTTCTGTACCTCCTCCATAGTCTTACCCAACTCTACAACCTGCTGCCGGGTAATTCCTTCTCCCAACTGACTCAAGTCCCCCCTTAAGTTACCAAGTACGGGAGGTGGTCGCCCATACATGATTTCAAAAGGAGAGAGGCCCATCCTTCTGGTAGGGGTACTGCGGATTCGCAATAAAGCTATGGGTAAGAGAACGTTTCCACTTAAGTTGGGTTTCCTGACACATTTTAGCCAACTGGTTCTTTATAGTTCTATTCATTCTCTCTACCTTACCAGAACTCTGGGGTCTATATGCAGTATGAAGCCTCCACTTTATACCAAGCATATGAGTCAGTTGTTGTAGGCACTGATGAACAAAAGCTGGACCATTGTCCGATCCTATAGAACAGGGTAGTCCATATCGGGGTATTATTTCTCGTAGCAGGAATCTTACAACTTCTCCTGCTTTCTCTGTACGAGTAGGACATGCTTCTACCCAGCCTGAATAGGTGCACACAATTACCAACAGGTAACGATGTCCACCCGATTTAGGCATTACTGTAAAGTCTATTTGTAGATCGGACATTGGGAGTCCCCCCATAAACTGGACTCCTGGTGGCTTTACTGGTCCTTGTCTTGCATTATTCTTAGCACACGTTACACATCTGCGTACAATGGCCTGAGTCAAGTTGGACAATCTTGGTATGTAGAAATGTTTCCTGAGAGATTCTTCAGTACTGTCTCTCCCAGAATGTGTCCCGTTGTGATAATTTTGGACAATTTCTACCGCTAGTGATGCTGGTATGACTATTCTTCCATCTTCTAGCTGATACCACTTGTTCTCCAAATACTTTCCCGGTTCAGTCTTTAACCACTCCTCTTCTTGAGCTGTATAAACTGGAGTCCATTGGGACAGTGGAGTTGGTATAAGAGCAGCTATATGCCCCACATACTCCTGTCTTCCTGATTCAGCAGCACGCTTAGCTGCACTATCTGCCATCCGATTTCCCTTGGTTACATCACCATCTCCTCTCAGATGCGCTCGACAATGTATGATACCGACTTCTTTCGGCTCCCACACTGCTTCCAATAGTTGTAGGATTTCAGCTGCGTACTTGATTTCTTTGCCTTCTGAATTCAGTAGTCCTCTTTCTTTATACAAAGCTCCGTGGGCATGAGTGGTTAAAAACGCATACTTAGAGTCCGTATAGATATTTACTCTTAAACCTTCAGCCAATTGTAACGCTCGTGTTAGTGCTATTAATTCTGCCTTTTGTGCTGATGTTTCTTTCGCCAGTGGCCGAGCTTCTATCACCTTGTCTATTGTTGTCACTGCATATCCTGCATAGCGGATCCCTTCTTTCACATAACTACTGCCGTCGGTGTAATATTGAACATCGGGGTTCTGGATGGGAAAATCACGAAGATCTGGTCTACTTGAAAATACTTCATCCATTACTTCCAAACAATCATGTTGACTTTCAGTAGGTTGCGGCAAAAGGGTAGCTGGATTTAAGGTGTTTACAGTCTCTAAATGCACTCTTGGGTTTTCACACAACATTGCTTGATACTTGGTCATACGGCTGTTACTAAACCAATGATTTCCTTTGTAATCCAACAACGTCTGTACTGCATGTGGGACTCGTACATAAAGTTCTTGACCCAGAGTGAGTTTATCGGCTTCAGCTACTAGCAGGGCGGCTGCAGCTACGGCTCTTAGACAAGGTGGAAGTCCGCTGGCCACTGCATCCAGTTGCTTAGACATGTAGGCAACAGGTCTTTGCCATGATCCCAAGTACTGTGTCAATACTCCCACAGCCATTCTTCTTTGCTCGTGTACATATAAGTAGAATGGTCGTGTGTGATCAGGTAGACCTAATGCTGGGACACTCATCAAAGCCTTCTTCACATCTTCAAATGCCGTTTGCTGTTCTTGGGTCCATAAGAAGGGGTCGTGCTCTGTACCTTTGATGGCTGCGTACAGAGGTTTTGCCAGTATCGCATAGCTGGGAATCCATATCCTACAGAAGCCTGCTGCCCCCAAGAATTCTCGCACTTGTCTTCTATTCTTGGGTATTGGTATTTGGCAGACAGCTTCTTTTCTCTCTGGCCCCATAATCCTTTGACCTTCAGAGATATGGAATCCCAGATACTTGACAGTTGGCAAACACAACTGAGCCTTCTTCCTGGACACCTTGTATCCTGCCTTCCAGAGAATATGTAGTAGATCGTGCGTTGCTTGCTGACATTTTTCTTTTGTAACTGCTGCTATCAACAAGTCATCTACATATTGTAACAATACACATTCTCCTGGGATAGACTCGAAATCCAGTAGATCTTGACTTAGAGCTGAACCAAATAGGGTAGGTGAATTTTTAAACCCTTGGGGCAGTCTTGTCCAAGTCATTTGGCGTTTTGAGCCCGTTACAGCGTTCTCCCATTGGAAAGCGAAAATACATTGGCTTTCTGCGGCAATTCGGAGGCAAAAGAAGGCATCTTTGAGATCTAAGACTGTGAAGTAAGTAGCCCCGCCCGGAATTAAAGCAAGCAGGTTATATGGATTGGGTACAACTGGATGTATGCTAACAACCGCATCATTGACTGCTCTTAAGTCCTGTACAGGTCGATACTCATCTGTACCGGGCTTTTGAACAGGCAGCAATGGGGTGTTCCAGGGGGAAGTACAGAATTTTAGGATACCATACCGTATGAACTTATCCAGATAGGATTGGATGTTCTTCTTAGCCTTCTGCGGAATGTGATATTGTCTTAGGCTCACTGGATAAACCCCATGTTTTAGTTCAATTTTTATTGGTGGAATATTGCGGGCCAGTCCTGGTGGGTTGTTCTCTGCCCAAACTCCTGGTATGTTAAACAATGTCTCATCACTCCTAGGGTTTTGGCTAGTCAACACTGTATAAAGTCGCCACTCTTCTTCCTTTGGTACGGATAAAGTCATAATACCTGAAGGTCCATTAAACTTTAAGGATGTTGTTCCATTTGGTAGGAACGTAATCTGCGCTTGTAATTTTGATAGCATATCACGTCCCAGCAATTGGACTGGACATTCAGGCATATAAAGGAATTGGTGTTTTACTACGTGGCCTCCCAATGTACAGAGTCGACTTTTAAGAACCGGTTTTTCAGCACTTCTTCCAGTTGCTCCTATCACAGTAATAGTCCTTCCAGATGGAGGAGCAACTAGATTAGTCACCACTGAATGTTCAGCACCAGTGTCGATCATGAACGCACTCCTTTTCCCCCCTATTGATACATCGACCATAGGCTCCGCTCGACCAAGGGGGATGGAGCCCGGTCGGTATCAATAGTCCTCCATGACAGTGTCAGCCAATCCTACAAAGTCCCTACCTTCTCTATCGCGGGACCTTTGCGCTGCTGGAATATACCTGTCTTCCCTAACACTTCCTCTGTTCCCATTACTCCCTCTATAACCATTACTCCCTCCGGGGCCTCCTCTACCTCTCGCTCTACCTCTAAAGTTTCCGTAGCCTGCCCTGGGTTGGTCTCTCTCGTACTGCTCTCTTTGCGGACATTCGTTCCTCCAATGCCCTTCTTCCTTGCAATACGCGCATTGATCCCTACTCAAAGGCTCCCTACTCCATCTATTATTGCCTCTATCTGGGCCCCGTTTATCTACGCCTGCGATCGCTACCGCTAGCATATCAGCCTTTTTACGCATCTTGCGCTCTTCCTCTTTCTTACTTTCTGTATCCCTGTTCATATAGACCTTATTTGCTACCTCCATTAGTTGGGTGATGGACATACCTGCAAACCCTTCTAACTTTTGTAGCTTGCGCTTAATATCTCCGTATGCTTGGCTGACAAAGGCGGAGTTAACCATTCGGGAATTGTCTGCGTCTTCCGGATTAAAGGGGGTATACAAGCGTTATGCCTCCAATAATCGGTCATAAAAGACACTGGGCGCTTCATCGCTTTTCTGGATCACCTCAACTGTCTTCGACATGTTAATGGCTTTCTTTCCTCCGGCTTTCATGCCAGCAATTATAGCGTCTCTATAGGCTCTGAGTTGAACCATATCAGCACCATTTACGTTCCAATCGGGATCGGTGTTGGGATAGTGTGTCGCGGCCCATGCTGCTGGATTGGCTTGGTTCAAAGCACGGGCTCTATCCTCTAATGCTTTAATGGCTGCTTGATTTATTCTTGTCCTTTCCTCATTGTTAAATAAAGTCATTAGTAACTGCTGGCAATCAGCCCATGTCGGATTATGCGTCTGTACTATTGAGGTGAACAGATCAGTCATAGCTTGTGGTTTCTCAGTATACGAGGAATTATGGGTCTTCCAGTTTAAAAGATCGGTTGTGGTAAATGGGACATATACGAAGACTGGGTCAGCGTGTGCCATTTGACCTGCGGCATCGATATAAGCTGACCCGGGATTCAGACGAAGAGGCATCTGATAGTGCTTTAATTGTTGGGCACCAGTCAACTGTCGGGTTTGGATGGGGCTACGTAGAGAGGCGTCAGTCATGGGTTCCGGTCGGGGAGAGATAGGGTATGGGGATGTGGGAGGTCGGTTTTGGGAAAAGGTCGTAAATAAAACACTTCGAGCCGAGCTAGATGAAGCTTGACCGGAAGTCTGAAGTGGCGCCAAATCAGGATATTCGTTTCTAATGGGGGTGGATTCTGGTTCCGGAAGGGGAGATTTAGTACGAGGGGGGGTGGATCCTGTACTGGAGGAGGAAGCGGAAGTGGATGAGGGTAATGAGGGGAGGGGTGCAGGACTTCCTGCGTTTGCGTCACTTCTTCTTAACGGAAAGTAAGGGGGCGGCAAAGGGATCTCGGACTCAGGGGGCGTGTCCAAAATGGGCCTAACACCAGTCCTAGTGGACGAGCAAGTCCTAGCTACCATGAGGCGACACTGCTCCTCGTGGCATGTCTGGAGCCATTTTGGCGAGTCATTTACGGCCTGTCTCCAACAGTCAATATAAGGAAACTGGCCGTAAAGTTCAGGCCTACCCGATACAGCCACGTGTAAGCGCTGTACCAGAGTTGGATCCAAACTGCCACGTGGCGGCCATGCCGCAACCAAAGTAGGCCACTCCCTAGTACACAAAGTGACCAAACGTACAGGAGACATCTTTACCCCAAAATCACAAACTTTGAATCCCTTTTTAAAATTCTTAACCATACATCCTAAGGGATCCGGAATCGTTGACTGCGACGCACCCATACTTAACAATGGAACGTCGTCGACAACGAATACTATACACGCGTACTATTCAACAGTCACACCCGTTTCCTCTGGCAACAGCACCACGTGGTACGGTTACCAAGTGAAACGTACACAATAACAATAAACACTCAGGGAATTCCCGTACACACACAGCTGTTACACCAGTCACTATATAATCAATATTATGCCCTTTGGCGTAACTATACAGTCACCCACGCTATAATTCTCTATATACGAATTACCCGTCTATAACACACCCCAGTAACATCGTCTTTTACAAATAGCGGTTACAGTACGGTTAGCATAGGTCAAAGCACAAGTTAAGGTCACAATACAATTATTAGTGGTTATGGTGTTAAACATGCAATGGACGACAATGATTAGTACTTATTATATAATGTCAGTAAATATACAGGGTTATGGTACCGTGCACTATAATACAGCAACACACTATTAACACTCTCGCTAGACGGCTGAGCTCGCGCTATCTAACAAGATATACACTTTACTAAAACAATCGTTAACACATTTACAATTCCCAACTAAACTATTGGCCAGTACCTTGAATGGACTACCTAAAACTATATACACCCGTTTTGGTTAGCCACACTGCCCAATCACCACATATATAGCGAGCTAGAGAACCGAATTTACACAGGCGCCTCTTAGTCGCACTATCAAAAGTCTAGTGGGTTCCAAATTTACACGCCTTCCCACTTAGCCCAGATAGGATGAGAACTAGCGAACCGAATTTACACAGGCGCCGCTTAGTCTCCCGGTCCCTCCGACCTAGCGAACGTAATATACACCCTAGAACGCTAGTCTAGACAAGACACCGGTGTCCGGCTAGGGCTATTTACACCAGGACCCCGCCTGACTAACCAAATCAAACGGTCTGACTAAAGAGCGTTCGATCGAGCGGTGCGCCTTCGCTCCTTCCCTCCGACAGAGGGGGCAGATACACAGATTCAAAACCCCTTTGGGCCTACCGCACAATCGGTATACCCCTAGTGGGTCCTGCCGTCTAAAACAGCAGTTGTCTTACCTCCTCGTTCCTGAACCTGAGTTCACACTCATCGACGGGGACACCCCAGCACTTCTCACGTAGAGGCCGATGATCTCCTGGACAACAGACCAGTGGCGCCGAGACGAAGGGAGGTCCACGCAGAAGTTCAGGGGTGCAGCCGTAGAGAACGTGGGCAAAGATAGACCGTCTCACGCCTCTGCCTCTCAGCTACCGTTGAACGATGAGCTTCCCGGCCAATGCACCAAATGATACCGGAGAAACTGACGGAAGCCAAGCACAGAGAGATGGACACAGGTTTCTTCAGGAAGGAAGAGATTCTTTATTGGATCACCGATCGGGACTCAGAGGGACTAGCGTCACCAAAATACAGCAAAGTCTGAGTACTGAATACATAGAGTACATTCCTTATATAGCACTGTAGCTCCTCCCACAATTAACTACACCCACACATACCCTTAACCTATTTAATAAATAGAGTCTAAACTCATCCATCCGGTCTAACCACGTGGCTCATCTGATACAAAGGAGAGGGACGCGTAATTCCAGTTCTTACATTCCTGCACCTGGTCAGTACAGTGATAACAGTATCTTAGCTACGTGTAATTAACTAACTGATACTACAAACACATATACATACATATGCCTTGTGGCAATCTTAGCCTGCTAAACTTGTATTTTACTGGAATTACATCACAGGACAACAGGAAACTAAAGCAGTACAGGACACCAAAGGCGGGGCAGTTGGGAGGCCCGGGTAAATTACAACATATATAATGCTTTACTTGGTCAGTCACAATCATGCAGAGGATCATGAAGCAAGTAGTTCTGCAGAAGTTTTCCTGCTCGTTAGCTCAGCCTAACTTAGTAAACTTAGTCGCAGGTCCATTTAAATATATTATTAAGTCAAGTAACAAAATTGCAACCTATTGTTTTGGTTTGTTTCTGTATTATAAGTAGGTAAACAAGTAATTCAGTTGCTGGACAAGCAATTGTTTTTGTTTGTTACTTATTATAATTGTTTGTAATGTTTAAAAAACTGTTGTGATAGAAAATGCATATAAATGCATATAAAAACTAAACCACTAATCGAAAACACTTGAAAGTTGGTGCAATGGGAGAGACCTATGATGTGCTGTATATTTTCCAACAAATAGGTCACACGTCTGGCAGTCATTTTTATTTTGTCAACCAATTTAGCAAATATTCAAAAATCTTCTTCTCTAGAACGGCTTATGCTACAAAATTGCAACTCTCTGTGTGAGGTATACTGTAACCTAAATTCTGATTTGTTGGCAGGCGGCCATATTGTTTTAGCAGAAAATATTTCAAAAATGTTATCTGAAACTGCATAACGTCAAACGAGTTCTGCACACAAATAGGACAAAAAAAAGATAAGTTTCGATCTAGAGGCTTTAATCATCATCATACATAATTAAGGACTCTAGGCCATTATATCTTTTTTTGTCCATTTTGATCTTCAATAAATATTTTTTTTGCCTTCACCCTACGTTGTGACGTCTTTTGACCTTTATCTAACCTTTAAACTGTTTGTTAGAGCAATATAGATTTTGGCAGACACATCCACAGTTAGGTCTCTTTCTACGGTTGTTGAAAGTAAGTCTTTATCAAAATCAAGACGGTCAATGTAAACAAATCAAGAGTACCATACATTTGCACTTATTTAATTCCTGAATTAAGTTACAGCGTGTTTAATATATGAAATCCGTACCTGCACAAATGCTGGGCCTATGCTCTAGTACTTGGCTTGCTATCTCCATTTTCATTATTATTGGGTAGCAAAGGAATTGCTGAACATCTATTTTTCGTTTGAATTTTTATTATTCAGAATATTCTTGTATTACCTCTTTTTTCAAATGTCTATAAAAACCAAACCGGTAATAAAAAAAAAAAAAAAAAAAAACACATGGTAATTTATTCTAGGCAGCAAAAAAGTCATAGGCCACACGGTCTGGCAGCCATTTTGATTATGATGACCAATTTTTTTATTTTTTTGGTAATCAAAAAATCTTCTTTGTCCGAACTGTTGACGCTAATTATCTGCAACTTCCTGTGTTAAGTTATGTTGTGACCTAGATACAGAGTTGTTCAAGAGAGGTCAATTGAATACATGGTTCAGGAGGCTTTGATTGCATTTTATATGGCATTTCATGGGGCCAAAGAAAGAAGATTAGAGAAACTAGATCAAGACTTTAAATTGCAATTATTCCATTTTATTTTTACAGGTTTTTGTGGGTTTTATAGGACTTATTTTGAGGAGAACCCAGCCACTTAACAAAGTTATGATTTAAGAATCCAGAATACTAGGAATATCCTAGGCCCTTCAGGCCCATAATACATAAAATGGGTTCAGAAGACTGGGTATTTACTGGACCAGTAAGACTGGGTATTTACTGGACCATTTTTGCATGTAAAAATTAAGAGGGATTAATCCCTAACAGGATTAACCCTTTAGGGCCCTCACAAACCTGACATACACTGGGGCCTATGTGAGTCAAGTTTATATTCTATATGGCCCAGGAGACTGAGCATCTCCTGGGCTCTAGGCTTATAACTTTTATTATAAAAGGGCCCAGGATATTGGGCACATCCTGGGCCATTTCAATATATTACGGCCAGCAGCCCATGGGGTGCAGAGTCAGACGAGACTCCACTTGCCTGGCCTTTCCTAGTATTCTTGGAGTTGTGATAAGTCCCGTGCTTTTATATTTATTTTATGCTAATTGGCTGTCAGTTAAGAGATATATAGTCTCTCTATAATGACAAGATTTCTCAGCTGAGAGATGCAACTAAAGAAGAGGCAAAGATCACATTGATGAAATTCTCAGCTGAAACCAAATTAAGAAGATCAAAAGTATGAGAGCATTCAATGTAAGGGATAGAGATAGTCACAATTTGAATAGTAGCTGTTTGAACAATGTCATGACACCCAAGGCCAGTCTCCTAATTATATTTAGGCTTTAGAGAGTCAAGGCCTTACAGGACATTGTTTCCTCATATGCCCTGGTTTCTAACAATAGAGGAACTCAATAGCATGATCCACTACTGATCTAGTTCCTTGTTTAATCATTATCAGTGTTTTGGTGATTTTAGAAATCAGCAGAATGTAGATAGGAATTCATTAATATCGTACACAATGGGATTGTTATTTTCCCATAGAGAATTTATTTAAGTTAAGGTCAGTAAGGAGGTTCATTAAGAAACCGACTGATGGTTCTATCAGTAGGGAGTAATCTGGGTGACAATTCTAGATGCACTTGATTAAGGAAACCTCTACACTCCATACCTAGGAAGAGGAGTAACGGCAATGAAGAGACTTGCTGATGGGGATATTGCAGCAGTGTAACAGATGCAATGGATGGCTCTGTCTGTACACTAGATTTTCTGGCTAGGATGTTGTGTCATGACTGAGCAAACTAGCCCATACTATCGTCTAAGTTTTCCACCTCTGATTTGCAGTATGCTATTTGCTGGTTCAGGTTTGCAGTGCCCATGGCCTTGTTGTAATGTCAGGAAAGGGTATAATCCAGAACTCAAAAACCTGAGACAGTATTGTCAAAGAAATGATAGAGTGTATTACCGGTCCTCAGAGGTGGCAGGGCTTAATAGAAACACCTAAAGGTAACTAAGACACACGTGAAGACGGGAGAAAAATCCGGAGAAAAAATCAGGAGAAAAAAACAGGAGCAAGTCGAACTCAGGGATACTAGATAAATGACAACACAATAAGCAGAGCAAAGGTCAGAAGAACAGAAGGTTGAGATGCATTCAAACGCAGAGGTCGCTCTCTTAGGCGTGTTAGGTGGCTGTCTAAGGCCTTGTGCTAACTAGGGCCTCGCGGCTTCCTAACTTGATCATCATGTTTGAGTTTCACCTAGGGCCTTACAAAGTCTAGAGGCGCCACTGCTCTAAAGCACTATAAACCATGACAAGGCAATTGTACAAAGAGTGGAAGATGCTTAAATAGGGACAGCCTGTGCCCTACTAGAGACATTCTTGCAGTGCCAAAAGGTACGAGTGTTGACCAAATGACACCATGGAAACTGGCACCCTAGAATGATGCATGATATCAACATTATAAGGGAACATAGTCTGACATTGTATGGAATTGATGCAGGGTTAGACAAGGCGAATGCAGAATGTGCTCCCATCCTGCCAGTCTCCCGGATATTATAAGCAAAACTGTCACTATTTTATCTTAACATTATATTCATAATTAATGTTGTGTTAGATATACATATAGGACATAAAAAACAAAACAAAAAAAAACATTAATTTCCTTCGACCTCCTCCGAATACATAATTTTGATGCTGAAACAAACACATAGCACAAATTCCAGGTTTTATTTTGGTTCAGAAAAAAAAAAACACTTCGAACACCTAACGCTCATTATTTTGCTGATAAATAAATAAAGAGAAAAAGGCCTAAATCAATCCTAAAGGACAGAACAGGGGGTAACCCTAATTGTATGAATGAGAAAAACAGGAGAGAAATCTGTCCTATAGCACATATAACAATATATGCAATGTAGAAGAAAAAACAGTTAAAAGAATATACTTTAAAGTATATTCTTTTAACTGGTTTTTCTTCTACATTGCGTATATTGTTATATGCGCTATAGGACAGATTTCTCTCCTGTTTTTCTTATTTTGCTGATATGTTTATGTTTGTATGAAGAGCTTGCATTTTACAAAAAAGTGCAGATTTCAATAGAAATGTGTACTTTTAAAATTGCATATGAAAACAATAGGACTGTACTCACCCGAACATGCAAGCATTATAAGTGTGCTGCTGTGGTCGGGTGTTTAGTTACAGTATATGAACATACATTGCATAAGCCTGCCACAATACCAATGTATCCCATTTTGGCAGGTCATATCTTGGCAACCTAATAACTGCCCTTCTGAGATTAAAATGGCACTGTCATGGCCGCATTCCTTTATTAACCCTCCCCCAACTCCACTACACTTTATTGTCCCCCTAGTCCCCCCCAACTGCTTTAAGGTCCTACAGTTCCACTTTTTTAACATCTTTATTTCTTATCCGGATGTAGGTCCTAGGCGCCACCAACTTAGTGTTGGCAGATGAAGACACTACATCTGCTGAGAGTAGCTTGCACTGTGAAATTTCTGTGCATGCCCATTTGCAGACATGGGCATTCGCTATTGTCCTGAATTTGGACAGGAATTTCGGCTATTTGTTCATTCGTCAGAAAGGAGAATGAACAAATATAAATTACAAAGATTGAAGACCAAATTCCAATTTGGTCTTCGTTCATACTTCCTATATCCTCCCCCCCATGCTCCCCTTCACTCTATGGGGATCATATTGTAAAAAAGACCTCCCCCGCAAATTCAATTAAGGAGGACCTGACACCGGTCCACCAAGCATGGAGAGGAACATTTTACAATCATTAACAAGTGGTTAGACATAAACAAGTGGTGTCCCTTCCAGCCTCCACCTGTGCCCGTGAGTGGGGGCTATTAAAGTAAATGCGGGAACTCTAGAAGTTTATATGGCTGAAAAAAACCAGAGGGTGAATACAAAAATATTAAATATGGGTCTACGAGTCACGATACCTACTCTCCTCCCCCCCGGCCCCCACCCCTGGGCGGCGGGTGGGGGCCATAAAAATAATGAGGGGGGACCTACTGTCCTCCCCCTCTCCGGCCCCCATTCCTGTGTGGCGGGTGGGGCCCCTAAAAAAACAATAAGGGGGGGACCTACTGTCCCCCCCCGGCCCCCACCCCTGAGCGGTGGGTGGAGGCCCTAAAAAAAACAATAAGGGGGGGACCTACTGTCCCCCCCCCAGCCCCCACCCCTGAGCGGTGGGTGGGGGCCCTAAATACTAATAAGGGGGGGGACCTAATGTCCTCCCCCCTGGCCCCCACCCCTGAGCGGCGGGTGAGGCCCTAAATACAAATGGGGGGGACCCTAGTCACCCCCTCCCCCCCAAAAAAAATTATCCCCCTACCTACCCCCCTCACCCTAAAAATAATGAGGGGGCACCTTTAACTAAGAACCTGTAAAAGAAATTAGAAAAAAACAACTTACCATTCGATGTTTTCTTTCTTCTAAAATCTTCTTTTTTCAGCCCCAAAAAAGGCCAAATAAAAAAAACATAATAACCGACGCAATAAAAAAAAATTAAAAAAATTATCCATCTTCACCCATGGAGTGGGTAAAATGACAAAGAGCACTCTGATTGCCTTAAACCAGCCAATCAGAGTGTTCTTAGCCTAATTGCAGGGCGTGGCAAGGCTGTTGGGGGCCGGGGGGGGGAGGACAGTAAGTCCCCCCTTATTGTTTTTTTGATGACGAATAGGGGGCGGATCGAACATCGCATGTGTTCGCCCGCGGTGGCGAACGCGAACATGCTATGTTCGCCAGGAACTATTAGCAAGCAAATAGTTCGGGACATCACTAATTACTATCACAAAAAATTAGTGGATAAATGCAAATAATGCCGTAACTAAGGCTATTCATTGTTTAAATTCAACTGAAAGTCATTATAAAATCATTAATAGATGGCACGATGTCCCCACTAAATTGGCAAAAATGTACCCATCCTCTCAATATAAGTGTTGGAGATGTGGCTCACTTAGATCAGACTATGTCCATATCTGGTGGTCTTGCCCAAACTTAAGTCAACTATGGAATAAAGTAGCAACGTTTTGTCAAGAGGTGATAAAAGTTGATCTTGACTTTACCTGTAGGTCTTTTGTGCTACATCTGGGTTGGCCTAGAATCTCAAGAAGTAAAAAAGATATAGTGATACACATTTTAACAGAGACTAAAGCAACATTAGCGAGATACTGGAAATTATCTGATTCCCCCTCTTGGGATATGATAAAATATCAGGTCCTGAACCATTGCAAAATGGAGATTGGAATCCTGAGACAAGATAACTATACTAATTCTTGAATAGAACAATGGAAGGAATGGGTAAAAAAAAATAAGCTCTACATTAGGAAAATAATTGTATCTATTATTTGATCTTGGCACAGTATGAATATTAGACATTACTGTTAAATACAGGTAGCGAATAATAACTTAAAATTTTCCTGAGAAGAACTAAAGATGATAAACTTAGTATGACAAATAACTAATGAATATAGAGACAGATTAGAAAAGTGTTTTAATAACTTTATATCTTAGAGAACTAACACTGTCGATATGTTCATATGGTTGTAAT
Organism: Pelobates fuscus; assembly: GCF_036172605.1. Classification (NCBI taxonomy): domain Eukaryota; kingdom Metazoa; phylum Chordata; class Amphibia; order Anura; family Pelobatidae; genus Pelobates; species Pelobates fuscus. The sequence goes on along the minus strand of NC_086321.1, from coordinate 53,966,513 downwards.
GTTTCTATATTTTGCATCTCTACATAAAGCTGTCTATTGGCTATTTATAGTGTATATTCTCTGATGTTGTGCTTGGATTATGGTGTGCTTGGATTATGGTCAAGCCCAGAATCAGAGATAAGATGGGAAAGGGGAGAAGGGGGGGAGGAAAAAAGGAGAAGAAAAGAGAGAAAGTAAGAGAAAATGGAAAAAAAGGGGAAATATCAAGCTCTATAGTAGGGCACTACCTGTTAGGATTTATAGATCTCGGCACAGTATGATTTTATGTTTGTATGTTTTTATGTTTACTTTCTTTGTCATAGACAGTGAATAACTATTTAAGGTCCTCTCAAGACGAAGTGAAGATACTAAATTTGGTATGACGATTAATTTATAAATAATGTGATAATTAAGGTAAAATAAATGAAAATTTGGTATCTTAGAGAGCTAGAACTGTCGGAATGTATTTATTGTTGTATTGTCTTTTGATTATATCTTTAAATGTAAGTCTTTTATTGTCTATTGTGATACATTTTGAGAAATAATAAAAAAAAAGAAATATATAGCATTCCACCCAAGAAATATATAGCATTCCACCCCAGTTCCCTTCCATTAGCAGTAGATTGGGGCCCTAATTAATAATGTGGGTTCCAACCCGGGTTCACACCCATTAGCGGCGGGCGGGGACCCTAAGTGAAAAGGGTGGGGGCCTATTGTTTCCACCCTGGCCAATACCCATTAGCGGAAGGTGGGGATCCCAACTGATAAGAGGGGGGACCTATTGTATCCCCCTGGCTCCTATCCATTAGTGTGTACATGAAACTGTCTGTAGGGACTCACTATACTCACCAGAACAACTATATTAAGCTGTAGATGTGGTGAATATAGTGTCCCAAATCAAGAGGCATCAATTGCCCTGAGCACCCACTTTGCGAAGACTTATAATTGGGCTGCATTGGAATGTCTCTGATTGGACAGACAGAGAATGTCTGGGTGGGGTTGGCAGGGGATGGCTTGTAAAGGCAGCTGAAAAGAGATATTTTTGCCAACTGTTTTTAGATATAACCCCAATTAAAAAATGCATAATTAAATGCATGCATGGTTTCATTGGGACATATCTACTAAATAGTGATTTTTTGTGGGTAGTGAAGTGCCCCTTTAAGGCTATTGATAGCCCTTATTACCCTTGAATTTGTGTTTTTTGTGTGAATTGATGATAGACAGACCTTGGGGCATAGTGATACAGAGGGTATAAGTAGGGGTAATGAAATAGATAGTAGGTGGGGTTGCTGTGTGTGGCGAAACCGACCTCGCCACGTGTCCTTGGAGGGGGCTGATTGCCCGCCTCTTGCCTTTGGACTATGGACCAGACTTTATGGGAATGTGATACCCCAGATAGCCATACCATGGAGCATATTCATATAATGAAAGACTATGGGAAAGACTTTAGCTCCATGGCAATTGTACTGTGTGAGTAGGATCTGCGCGTTATTCGGTAGTTTTGTGCGCGCAGATCCCAGCTATCTGGGGATAGGTGAAATGTCTGTGTGTTATGTGTAAATGTGACTTTATGTATTTTAAAGTGTTTTATGTCGTTTTGCAACCCTGTGGTTAATGGAGTCTGCCTCTAGTGCTGGATAATTGGATTACTTCTCCAATTAACTCCAGGGCAGAAGGGAGGAAACCAGGGTGCATTGTGGGGATGTTTTTCTGCCAGCCAGGAGGGACAAAAGATACTTTTAGTAACTTTTGAACCCCTGGTCGGATTCATGCCATTTTTTAATATGTTGTTCCCCTGAATGGATTGATTGTGGATATGTATTTTTATGTGAATGTGATGTATGGTTTTAAAGTTATGAAAGTTGTGTAAAAGTATATTTTGAACTGTATGCATAATGGGATTATGTGTCACACTAAGGGGAGGGGATGTGTGGGATGTAACATCTATGTCATTGGTTCTTTTATGCCTCCCCCTGGGTGTGGCCTGTATGTGTGAGTTGGAAATAAAAGCCAGGCTGGATGAGCCAGTCGAGAGTTCCTGTTTAACCCTCAAAATGAAGTGTCGTCTCGTTCTTGGGGGGAATTGGATTGTAAGCTGACTGCCAGGAGTGTAAGCGGAGTGTATGCTTTTCTTGTTCAGCTGTTCCAGTTCGGAGTGTTATCTTGTATCCAGTTCGGGAGTTTGGTGTTCTGCAGTAGCTGTGCCTGTCTCTCAAAAAGGGGATTATCGCCTAAACTGGGTTTTATCCTCTTGTAAGTGAAACGGTCCGTTACATTGGTGGCAAGCGGCGGGATCGTTCCTACAACCAGAGGGACAGCTGCAGACAACACCATTCCTGGATTACAAATTGAGGGCAACGCTAGTACCCGTACAGCGACCCTATCTACGAAGGATTTTGGGAAAATGGGCAACACGCACACCTGGGCAACACGCACACCTGAGGAAGATAGTGAATTAGAATGGAGAGATAATGCCCGGATAGAATTATGGTATGATGCCCTGGAAGAAGTCCAGTATCAACGGCAGCAGCGCTTTCCTGGTGCCGCATACCAGTTGGAGGAACGAATGGCCTGGCGGATGCCGCTTCTGGGGGACCAACCCAGAGGGGAGCGGGTAAGACAACTTGAGTACCTCGTGGAAAGGGAACTGAGCCTGGACGTCTCATACCGGGCACTGTGGTGGTGCACTGTCCATCCAGAGACGTGGAGGGCAGAGGGCATCCAGCCGGAGGGGGATCACTACACTAGCCCTGGCCTGTTGTGGAAGGCCCTAACAGAAGACGTCGACTTCCGCAGTCCAGCAGAGTCACGGTACTGGGCTATTGTGCATTACCGGAGTGAGATGTTACAGGGCCCGAGATCTATTGGACTGGGACAAGACCTCCGCCGTTTCGCTGCCATGGAACAAGGGCTGGAGATGGACTATGTAGAACTATTAAATTCCGGCCAGCCGCAGAGCAGGGACGCAGACCGGGAAAACTGGGTGGCAGACCCAGACCTGCTAGCCTACAGCTGGGAAAAACGGGGCCGAGGTACCTCCTGCTTCACTACCAGCTGCAGAAGTGGGGGACCTCATGGACTGGCCCTGGAGAGACCCACAGATGGCCGGGGGAGATGGGACCGAGATCTCTCTACCGGCCCTACAGGGATGCTGGGCAGTCGGCCCAGATCCCCAGCGGCAGTGTGTGTCCCAGGGAGCAGAAGGTGCAGTCCTTCCTCCCCAGCGGCAGTGTGTACCCCAGGGAGCTGATGGTGTCGTCCATCCTCCCCAGCGGCAGTGTGTGTCCCAGGGAGCAGAAGGTGCAGTCCTTCCTCCCCAGTGGCAGTGTGTACCCCAGGGAGCTGATGGTGTCGTCCATCCTCCCCAGCGGCAGGCTGAGTTACAGGGGGCAGAGGTAGTTGTTCCTGCCCCCCAACAGCAAAGTGATATGCCAAGAAGGCAGTGTGAAGTGAAGGGAGCTGAGAGCAGCGTCCTCCCTCCCCAGCGGCAGTGTGTGTCCCAGGGAGCAGAAGGTATCGTCCTTCCTCCCCAGCGGCAGTGTGTACCCCAGGGAGCTGATGGTGTCGTCCATCCTCCCCAGCGGCAGTGTGTCCTGCAGGGAGCAGAGACAGTCAGTTTCGCACCCCAGCAGCAGGACCAGAGAATGAAAGGGGAGACAGTTGGTCTCCTTTTCCACCAGCAGAGAGAGTGTCAGGGAGAGGAGCCTGCTAACCCCTCTCCCCAGCGGCAGTTCACCGTCCAGAGAGAGGAGCTTGTTACACCCTCTCTCCCACGGCAGCCTAACCCACCAAGGGGAGATGTTAAGCCCCACAACTGTGCAGATGGGACCGTAGTCTCTGCACTTACAGCACCAGGGGTAGGGACGGTCGGTCCTGTCCCCCAGCCACAGAGCGATATATCCAAAGTGGAGACAGTCAATCTCCAGCAACCAGGCTCCAACCAGACTACTCCCGGGGTAGTGCTGGCACCAGGACAGAGTACCGCTGGTCTCTGCACCGTCAGCAACCCACCAAGGCAGCCTACCAGTCCCCCACACAGCCGTGGTAAGGCACCTGGACATGGACAAGATTCTCCCTTACCCAGGTGTAGTAATGGTTTATTGTGGGTGGGCTGTACTGCTGTTTCTGTCTTGTGGGTGGGCTGCTGGACTAACAAGGGCACTGACCGGCAGGAGGTCAAGTACCCTGTTAGTCTGGGGGGTAAAGGGGAGAAGTGTGGCGAAACCGACCTCGCCACGTGTCCTTGGAGGGGGCTGATTGCCTGCCTCTTGCCTTTGGACTATGGACCAGACTTTATGGGAATGTGATACCCCAGATAGCCATACCATGGAGCATATTCATATAATGAAAGACTATGGGAAAGACTTTAGCTCCATGGCAATTGTACTGTGTGAGTAGGATCTGCGCGCTATTCGGTAGTTTTGTGCGCGCAGATCCCAGCTATCTGGGGATAGGTGAAATGTCTGTGTGTTATGTGTAAATGTGACTTTATGTATTTTAAAGTGTTTTATGTCGTTTTGCAACCATGTGGTTAATGGAGTCTGCCTCTAGTCCTGGATAATTGGATTACTTCTCCAATTAACTCCAGGGCAGAAGGGAGGAAACCAGGGTGCATTGTGGGGATGTTTTTCTGCCAGCCAGGAGGGACAAAAGATACTTTTAGTAACTTTTGAACCCCTGGTCGGATTCATGCCATTTTTTAATATGTTCTGTGAATGTGATGTATGGTTTTAACCCCTTAAGGACCGGACTTTTTTTGCGATGTTGTACATTTGCGACCAGGCATCTTTTTGACACTTTTGTGGTGTTTGTGTTTAGCTGTAATTTTCCGCTCTCTCATTTACTGTTCCCATACAAATTATATATTGTTTTTTTCAGGACAAAAGGGGCTTTCTTTACATACCATTATTTATATAATCTCATGTAATTTAATTTTTAAAAAATGAAAAAATATGATGAAAAATTGAAAAAAATACACGTTTTTTGAATTTTATGTGAAAAATCTTTTACTCATCTACAAAAGCGAATGAAAAAAAACTGCTAAATAGATTCAAAATGTTGTCCTGAGTTCAAAAATACCCAGTGTTTACATGCTTTTTGCTATTTTTTTGCATGTTATAGGGCTATAAGTACAAGTAGGATATTGCGGTTTCAAAACATACATTTTTAAAATGTATCAATAGTGACATTGTAACACTATTATCTGTCATAAATTGCTAAATAACACCCCACATGTACATATTTTTTTTAAAGTAGACAACCCAGGGTATTCAATATGGGGTATGTCCAGACTTTTTTAGTAGCCACTTAGTCGCAAACACTGGCCAAAGTTAGCGTTCATATTTGTTTGTGTGTGAAAAAAGTAAAAAACTAAATTGAACGCTAATTTTGGCCAGTGTTTGTGACTAAGTGGTTACTAAAAAAGACTGGACATACCCCATTTGCAATACCTTGGGTTGTCTTCTTTTGCAAATGGTATGCCATCATGGGGGTAATTCTCATTCTTGGGCTACCATACGCTCTCAAAGGCAACGTAACCAACCGGGCCATTTTCAATGTAAAAATATTTTACCCATATATTTGACCCTGTAACTTTCAAAAACGCTATAAAACCTGTACATGGGGGGTACTGTTCTACTCAGGAGACTTTGCTGAACACAAATATTAGTGTTTAAAAACTGGAAAATGTATCACAACAATTATATCATCAGTAAAAGTGCTGTTTGTGTGTGAAAAATGCAAAAAAGTCACTTTCACTGACAATATCATCGCTGTGATATGTTTTACTGTTTTGAATCACTAATATTTGTGTTCAGCGAAGTCTCCCGAGTAAAACAGTACCCCCCATGTACAGGTTTTAGGGTGTCGTAGAACGTTACAGGATAAAATACAGTGATAGCAAATTAAATTCTCTGTACTTTCGGCCTGGGTTGGCAGGCAGGTCCCTTAAATTGCAATCAATAAAATAACTTAATTATGTAAAAATATTACATAAATACGCACGTAGAATTTAAATATATATGCATATTTATATATTTGAAGTCTACGTGTATATTTATATAATTATTTATGTAATTTTGTATATGGACATTTGAATAGTTCGCATTCTTTTTATTTATTTATACATACATAGATATATATACAATTTCATTCTATATTAATATCAAAATACAGTTAGAATAAAATTTCGTATAGATATATAATTTTTTTTAATTTTTATTATTATTTTAAATTTTTTAAATTTAATTTAAATGATTTATTATTCATATTTTATAATAATATATATATACAATATATATAGTTATTATATATATTATATATATACGTGTGTAAATTAATTATAAGTGTATTTTTATATTAATATATGTACATATTAATATAAAAATACACTTAGCATGACATTATATATATAGAATTCTGGTACAAGCAGGGGCATATGCAGAACATGCTGAGACCCTTCAATTTACCACAGATGAAGTGGCAGGCATACTTTGGGAACAAACAAGTCAGGGGCTTCCTAGCCATACCACCCCTAAAGATGTCTATTTTAAACTTCTACGATTGCACAAAAAGAGTATTGACTTAGACCTACATGGCCTATTTCTATCGGACTATTACAAAGCTAAGATGATTCCACGTGGATTCAGGTTGCTCAACATCCCCACTATAGGCAGACTTAAGGCTACGGTATGTAGAGACTGGACCCATGTTTTGAATAAAGCCTCTCTGGATCTCATGTTGATAGCCATCAGGGATGTTAGGACAGACCTGGCTGAAGTTACACAAAAAATATTAGAAGCTGAAACGGAACAGGCTGCTTTGTTGGCTTCCACAGAAGGCTTGAAAATCCAACAGCAGCTCAAAAGTGAACTCCTGAAATACAAGAATGAGCTCGTAAAGTTCAAAAAACAAAAATATGAGAGGGTACAGCAAGATTATCAAGATCATCGTGTATATAGGTGGCTATCTGGCGACCGGCCACCCAGACCAAGACGCTTCCGAAAAAGGGTCATACGCCCAAATATACCCACTATAGACATTACATCGGGAGAATCGGCGTCAGACAACGACATCCCAGCACATACGGCACCTTTTTTAGATGTAGCCGAGATGGGCGCGGTAACCAGGAGCCGCATACGAAGCGAAGAAGGCACAGAATTAGGAGAGGGGGCAAGGGCCAAAATAGCACCCAGGGGCAAACCACCTCTCAGGAGATAACGCCCATCTTTAATCTCTCACATAGGCATCTAAGCGACTCAGAAACTACCATCCTCAGTAAAGGACTTTCATTCGTTCCTACAAGCAAACTCAGCCCATTCCAATGGAGCACTGAACTTTTCCAATTTGGAAGGCACATGAGACTCAAGGATCACTTTCATCATGCTGCCAAAGATACCACCAGGTCCAATGATATGGACATTGATAAATTTAGGTTGAAATCAACATTTGATCCACCAAGTAATAAACATTCCATCAAGACATTCCTTATGACAACAGCCAAGATGACACAGAATATCGCTATGAAACATCCTACAGCACAATACAACATCACGAAATCAGAAAGAAAGTCGTTGGCCAATCTGGCTAAAGATCACACCATTGTCGTTCGCCCAGCGGACAAGGGAGGAGGTATAGTCCTCATGGACTACACTGATTATGCAGCAGATCTTAGACAGCAGCTTCAGGACGAAAATACATACCGTCCACTCCCTGGGGACCCTACCTCAGATATCCAGAGGAAAATCATGGATGTCCTGGATATGGCCTTAAGAGCAGGCTACATAGGATTAGAACTGTATCAATTTTTGAACAAAGCCCACCCTCGTACCCCGGTGATTTATAGTATCCCTAAGATACACAAGAACGCCAACAGACCGCCTGGACGCCCTATAGTGTCAGCCATTGATGGGATATTAGAACCCATTGCACAATGGCTTGACCATGTTGCCAAAAACCAGTAGAGGCCTTGACTACCTGTGTCAAAGACACACAGACACTCTTGGACAGAATTAAGGGCCTGGAACTACACCACACTGCACCGGTATTCATTACAATGGACGTGTCCAGCCTCTACACGGTCATACCCCACACAGAAGGAATAGAGGCCATGCGACAGGTCCTATGTAACTCTCCAGTTTATAATAGTCCACCTATAGAGTTCGTTTTGGAGTTATTATCCCTCATTCTCCATAACAACAATTTCAGATTTGAGGAACAATGGTACCTCCAGGTGGCGGGAACATCTATGGGGTCATCAGTATCCCCAATGTATGCAAACGCATACATGTATGTATACGAAATGGAATACATCCTATTGCCATATGGGGACTCCATCATAGGATACTACCGCTACATCGACGATCTGCTAATAATCTGGAGAGGGACACAAGTGGAGGCACAACAAATGGTACTTGCATTGAACCATCTACCATCACCTATCAGGTTTACAGCTAACATAAGTGCGGATAAGGCACAATACCTTGATTTGGAGTTAACCTGGGGGCAGAATGATATTGAGTATTCTTTATACTCAAAGCCCACCGATAGAAATACCCTCCTGCATGCCCACAGCGCTCATCCCATTGCACTTAAAAGATCGATACCTAAGGCACAATTCCAACGGGTGATCCGCAACAATTCAAACCCGAATAGGATGGCAGTCCAGTTGGACACCATGACGCAGAAGTTCGCAAATAGAGGCTATGAAAGCCGGGTTCTCCAGGACGCTCTTAATATGGCTAAAACAGTTACGAATCAAGATAAAGCACAACCGATACAGAGGATGGTGTTCCCCATGACGTTCCACAATTCTTCACATCAGATTTCAACAATGATTAAAGAAAATTGGAAGATGGTGGCTACTGACGATCAGCATCCTAAGATTTTCAAAGAACCTCCGATGATTTGCTATAAACGCAATAGAAATCTTCGCGACATATTGATGCACACGGATCCGATCGCCAGTTACTCTAAGACAACCAAGAGCAATATACGAGGATGCATTCGCTGCCTTGGTTGTGTGACATGTGGACACATGATTCCATCAAAAAAATTCAATCATCCACATACTAATAGAGTATATGACATCAAGCACACTATCACTTGTCGAACCACCCACGTCATTTATAAACTTATGTGCCCATGTGGGCTTTATTACGTGGGAAAGACGGAGACGCAATTATGTGAACGCATTAGGGGTTAGGCTAGCCTATAGGGATGGACTAAGTGACAAGCCAGTGGCCAAGCATTTTTTTGACAAAGGACATCCTTTAGCCTCCCTGAAATTTGTGGGCATAGACCACATCCCCCCTCCTAAGAGAGGTGGTAATAGAGGCAAAATGCTACTTCAGAAAGAAGCATATTGGATACATCAGTTAGACACGGTGGCCCCTAGGGGTTTGAATGAAAATATCCCCTACTACTCATTTATTTAGCTCCCTAAAACAGTACCAGTATTATTTTATTACCTTATGATTTTAGACATACAAGCTACTGCCCCCCATTAGGGTGTTGTAGACATGTACTTATACCTTAGTGATACAATTGATATGTTATGGCTATGATGTTAAGAGTTATGTTTTTTTACACAAGCTTTGCACCATTATTCCTGCATGGTTTTCAGCACAACTTTTTGCACTTTATTTATTGCACGTCATCACTTTAATAAATTACTTCGCGTAGTATCTTCTACAGCACTTTAACAATATATACACTTTTCACTATATTGGTATGTATCCTTAGTGACACTGTTTGATTGTGTCATTTGGTTTGACCCAATTACACTACATGTCTTTATAAGATAAACATTTATTGGTCTTTTAGTTGACTATGTCACATCAAATATTATATTCATCACATCCACATGTATTCGCCCTTATAATTCACACATGGAGTTTGTTTAAGATACTACCGGTGTAAAAGCCGCATTACGTTGCTTAGCAACGCCCCGCTTGCCGTTTCCTACACGGCACGCGTCACGTGACGATATGAGTCACGTGTCATATCGAGGGTGGAGCCACGGGTTGAGTGCTCGCGCACACCCGGAAGCATAGCCGAGGCCATACGCACGGTTAATATGCCGCCCACTCCCTATTGAGCTACAGGATTTTTTGATACGTAGATGAAAGGGGCAGTGCTGGGCTGATACCTAATGCGCATACCCGGAAGTACACACGGCGGAAACGCCGAGGACACCATGCACCTGGGTGAGTCACTTTTAATTATTGTTATGGCTATATATTGACATACATTGCAAGTAATATGTGTTGTCCTATCATTTATTGTCTGACCCTGAGGAAAGTCCCGAGCGGGGACTGAAACGTTGGTCACAGATTTTTAATATGATTAAATAAAACTTTTGATTTTTAACAAGACCGGTGAGCAGCTATCATTTGGCGTTCTATGTATCTTTGGAGTCCAGGCTTTGGCACCCGGCACTTTCAGGAACATTAAAGCGTGAGTGCATGGGATTTTTTCTATTTTTTCTATTTTTTCTATACAATATATATAGTTATTATATATATTATATATATACGTGTGTAAATTAATTATAAGTGTATTTTTATATTAATATATGTACATATTAATATAAAAATACACTTAGCATGACATTATATATATGATATACAGACATATATTATATAGGTATAATATATGTCTATATATCATATATATACACATATATAATAATATTTTTTTTTTTTATTAACTATAACTTTAAAATTTTTTTTGATTTTACACTGATTTTACACATGCAGGGAGACTGCCTGTCAGCACAGACAGTCCCCCTGCAGGCAGAGACTAGGACACCTATTGTGACCATGTGGTCGCCCTGTTGGGCGATCACATGGCCACAGGGGTCCTAAACCGCCATGGGGAGACTGTCTGGGCTGCAGGCAGTCTCCCCACACCGGGAGCACCGCCGATCGCCGCCGGGGGAACGACGGCGATCGGGTAAGTACATTGGACGGTTAGGACGGTTCAGGACCGTCACCGGTCGGCAGTGCAAAAATGCCGATGACGGTCCTGAACCGTCCTCCCGTCCTTAAGGGGTTAAAGTTATGAAAGTTGTGTAAAAGTATATTTTGAACTGTATGCATAATGGGATTATGTGTCACACTAAGGGGAGGGGATGTGTGGGATGTAACATCTATGTCATTGGTTCTTTTATGCCTCCCCCTGGGTGTGGCCTGTATGTGTGAGTTGGAAATAAAAGCCAGGCTGGATGAGCCAGTCGAGAGTTCCTGTTTAACCCTCAAAATGAAGTGTCGTCTCGTTCTTGGGGGGAATTGGATTGTAAGCTGACTGCCAGGAGTGTAAGCGGAGTGTATGCTTTTCTTGTTCAGCTGTTCCAGTTCGGAGTGTTATCTTGTATCCAGTTCAGGAGTTTGGTGTTCTGCAGTAGCTGTGCCTGTCTCTCAAAAAGGGGATTATCGCCTAAACTGGGTTTTATCCTCTTGTAAGTGAAACGGTCCGTTACACTGTGTTATGAGATACTAGTTGCCCTGGTTATCTCTGTAGTTGGGGTTGCTGTGTTATGAGATACTAGTTGCCCTAGTTATCTCTGTAGTTGGGGTTGCTGAGATGAGATAATACACTGCCCTGGTAATGTCTGTAGTTGGGGTTGCTGTGTGATGAGATACT